>NW_007738613.1:32633-33047 GCF_000696425.1 Galeopterus variegatus | reverse complement strand
TTCTCACTTATTGGTGGGAGCTAAAAATTAAGAAATAAATTCACACACACACACACACACAAAATCTGGGGTGGGGGGAAGAATCTATAACAACTACAATTACTTGAAGTTGATACGACAAGCAAACAGAAAGGACATTGTTGTGTGGGAGGGAGGAAAGGGAGGAGGGAGGGAGGTTTTGGTAAGGGGCAACAATAATCAACCACAATGTATATCGACAAAATAAAATTAAAAAAAAAAAGAAAGAAACATGCTGAAGCCAGGTCATCAGGGGCTCACCAGATTTTCCATTTAAAGTCTTTAAAAGACAGTCGTGACCAGAAAACATACTCTATGTAACGAGTGCCATCCAAATCACTCACATACCAACTGAGGGCAGGAAGGGGTGAGCCTCCTGGGCTGATTGGGTGACAT
>NW_007738613.1:20782-32561 GCF_000696425.1 Galeopterus variegatus | reverse complement strand
CCAAGAGTTGGAACCAGCCCAAATGTCCATCATCAGATGTGTGGATATGGAAAATGTGGTACATCTACACAATGGAATACTACTCAGTTATAATAACGAATGAAATACTGCCATTTTCAACAACATGGATGGACCTTGCGAGAATTATATTAAGTGAAACGAGTCAGGCACAGAAAGAGAAATACCACATGTTCTCACTTATTGGTGGGAGCTAAAAATTAAGAAATAAATTCACACACACACACACACAAAATCTGGGGTGGGGGGAAGAAGATATAACAACTACAATTACTTGAAGTTGATACGACAAGCAAACAGAAAGGACATTGTTGGGTGGGAGGGAGGACAGGGAGGAGGGAGAGAGGTTTAGGTAAGGGGCAACAATAATCAACCACAATGTATATCGACAAAATAAAATTTTTTTAAAAAAGAAAGAAACATGCTGAAGCCAGGTCATCAGGGGACCCACCAGATTTTCCATTTAAAGTCTTTAAAAGACAGTCGTGACCAGAAAACATACTCTATGTAACGAGTGCCATCCAGATCACTCACATACCAACTGAGGGCAGGAAGGGGTGAGCCTCCTGGGCTGATTGGGTGACATAATAATACAGTGGAGCTTATGATAGAATATCATTTAAATGTAATTGTACTGGATGAAACTTTGGAGGAAAAAAAAAACCTAAATGTTGAGGACAGTCATATCTTGGTCCTGGTTTTCCCAATTCCTAAACTATTTTCTAATTGTAAATTAGGGAAGCAAGTCTTCAGACTTCTGCTCTAATGCAAGTCAATTATTCATTAATTCATTTATCCTCAGACTTCTGCTCTAATGCAAGTCAATCATTCATTAACTTCTATTGACCTAAGAGTATCCATAATACTACCAAGCAATACAACCATATTTTTCTAAAAAATTACATGGATCAAGCGTTTCTGAAACATGTGGCTTTACTTGGCTTAGGAGTACTTTTGCCCTCCATGTTGTTAGTTGGCACTAGAATTGAGCAAACCCTAATGAAATTTGAGGGAACTTAGTTGTATTATGTGACTGTTCAGTACTAACGGCTTGTATACTATTGTTAAAGTAAGATTGTTTATTGTTTATAGACCTATCCTCATTGGACTCTTCATTTAGAAATATGCTAAATAGAAATTATTAATATTTACATGAAGTCTTATGTATACAACACTTTCACATACATTTTCTCTTTGGATTCTCTAAACATCATTGCAAAGTTTGATGGTGTTTTTGTTATAGATGAAAAAACCAAGGCTTCCAGAAATTATTTGCCCAAGATCACTTGGTCAGTAAGAGTAGGACTGGGATTCAAACCCAGGTCACCTGACTCCAGAGTTCAAGCTCTTTCTAGCATGGTAAGCTGTGATACTGCCTGCAGTTTGTTCAATGTGAACATGGAGGTGATATCAGCTGTAAGTCATCTTATCCCTGAAATCATTTGAGAACCAGTATTTCTGAACACTAAGTGAAGCCACATTTGCTGATGTTAGAATACAATGAGGGGCCGGCCCGGTGGCACACTGGATAGTGCGCCGCTTGGGAAGCGCGGCGGCGCTCCCGCCCGAGGGTTCGGATCCTACATGCAGACCGGTTCCCGCTCACTGGCTGAGCGAGGTGCGGGGGCAACACCGAGGGTTGCAATCACGTTGCTGGTCCCCGGTCTGGTACGGGGGCAACACTGAGGGTTGCAATCCATTGCCGGACACGGAAAAAGACAAAAAGACAAAAAAAAAAAAAAAAGAATACAATGAGATGAGCTGGTTGAGGGAAAGATGATGAATTCTACTTTGGACATATGGACAATTTACGAGGAGATGTTCAGTTGACATTGGATGTAGGGCTCTAGAGAACTAGACAGAAATCCAGACTGTAATATGGAGTGGGAGAATTCTATCTACACATTCTACACATGGTAGTTAAAGCTATTGGAATGAAAGAGTCCTCTCTCAACAAGAATATATCTGTAACTTGAATTATGGCATAATGGTGTTCAAACGCAAGTCAGTCTTACATTCAACTTTTAGCTTCTATTATCATATCAGAGAAAAAACAAGGAAAGAAAAGCTGTATTCTTGAAGTGCTATCCAGTGAACAACAAAATTTTTTTGTTGTAGTTTGCTACATACTACATAGTAATAAAACATGACATTTAGACTTAAGCACTTTAAATAGTCCCTTGGGCTATGTTCAGGGCATTGAACAGCTGTATGTGTAATTAAATAAAGCTAATTAAAATAAATTAGATTTACCAGAAAATCACTCAAAGTTTGCAATCGTAAAAGTTTTTTATGTAAGAAGTTGTTAGTGCTATTTCTTCAAACTGCATATTTTGGAATATGGTGGGCTCTGGGATGAGAAATACATTTTAAAGTAGTAAAAATGGAAAGTTTTCTTCTTCCAATTTTATCTGGAAGGTGTAATTTTACTGATATTTTATATGGATAATTGCAAGAGAATGCTTGCAGTGTAATTGTCATTGAAGCACCAAGAAAGACTTTCAGATAGAATAAAAATATATTTCTTTTAGTTTCTTTTACTACGTACATTTAATGCACAACACAAGCATCTTGAAGATGCTTCTTTTCTGAACATTATACTTCCTGAACACACTTTCACATCAGTATTTGTATGAGAATCTGTGTTCAAGAAATTGGTCAATTGCTATATTTGTTCCTGGGTTTCAAAAAAGGGATGTTGCTTTAGCAAAGCTAAGGATTTTTAGAATAAAAATGAGCACATAACTAGTTTTAATGTTCCTGAATGAGGGATTGTTATAATGTAATCATCAAGGGCTATGAAATTGTTTTCATCAAAAAGCTGTAAGGAACATTTTTGGGAACCAAGGTGAATTAAGCTTTGACCTTTTTTAATATTGTCTTCTAGACACCCTGTCTCATAGATACTTGTTTTCAGGTTTCAGGAACGAACTGCATTGATCCTGTTTTTAGAGATCAGTCATAGGGGTAAGCAGAAGGCTCTATGATTTATGACTACACCTGCTGATAGTTCCTTGGAGAGGTCCCTCATGCACAGATTGAGAACCGTTTGAGGAACCAGAGACTCAGACTTAACAAAATAAATTGCTCCACGACATCCACATTTTAGGAATGAAAGTAACTACAATTTAAAGTTGATTGGAGCCCAATATAAAGAAATCTAATATCTAGCCAATCCATAATAAAGTTTTTCTGGCCTTGTGTATGACTAACCTCCTCATTTTGTCTCATTTCTTTTTATGATGGGCTTAGTGCAAGCATTTAAAAAAATGTACTTGCATCTGAAGATGGAGAAATGCAGTTAGGCTATTTAACTTAATTCTGTTCTAGAACCAATGGTCAGGGGAAAATTTGAGCAACAGAGAGCTTTAAGAAAAATTTTCAAAACAGTTAAATGGGCTATCACCATGTATCAGAGAGATTTCCGTGTAGCCGTGGGAAAAGACAATATTGTGCGCTACATTTTTGTTAGTGATATTGTGTCATGGACATAAAATAAAGCAAATGCAATAATTACACACAATACATTAATCAAAACATCCTATTTCTAAATACAAGTCATCCGATTGAACTTTATAAAAAGTTTTTATTTTAGAAAGTATATATCACATGTATTGAAGAATTATATGCTGGTATGTTAGAAAGCTAGATGTTTCATTTGATTTGAATAAAATGTAAATGTTTATCAAGTTATATATATTACATATAAAATATCACATTTATTATATAATAAATATATTATGTATAGATAGATTTTTACCCTGAGCACCTGATTTGTATTAAATAAAGACGTTTTTCAAAGTTCAGAATTGCTTGGTTAATTTTTGCTTTCTTTTTTAATAAGAACAAAAACAGAGCAGTTATTTTGCTACTCTCTTCAAATTCCTATCAAAATGAATGGAAATCTGATTTTTCCCCCTTAACGTAATCTTCACATCCTTCTAATTTTCTCCTGAGTTGTAAGTTGCCCACAAAACTGAAAAGCAAGGAATATCATTTATCCACATCCTTTATGTTCAGAGCTAATGTTGTTTCCCCAGTGCTGTTGGGGGGCCAATGCTTCTAGTAAAATGCACTTATAGAATCAAACTGTTCACTACAGACTGTGAAAAAAATAGTAATAATGACTTTACATTCCCAGTATCAAGATATTTGAGCCCATATATTATGGGACACTTTTAGCTTAGTGCTCATTCCTTAGTCTGCATGTGATAAAGCCTGTGTCTATGATAGATCTTCCTAGGAATTGGTTCTATACCTCTTATGGATATACTACTACATCTTTTGGGAGATTTAATGACAATTTTATTGATTATCTACAAATTACCCATATGTCATGATGAACAGATCAATAAGCTTTGAAGTTGATGTTTCAGAGTTTTCAAAATGATGTAATCAATTCAGCAATTCCAACTATGATAATTTACACTTAAGACATGTGTGTCTTTTCCTTTCTTTAAATGCCTACTATTTTTACAACCACATATGTACACCAGTCAACATAAAACAAATTATATCTAATTTAGAAGCAAACTATTTATTTTCCTCCCTAGAAAACAAAGCCCTTTAAAAAGGTGAAATTTTTTTTTGCTGTTTTTGTCATAATTGCACCAAACACCAAATTAAACTAGTGTGCCTCATCTAGTTAACTTTCTCGATTAAGTTCTTTCAAAACAATGTTATAGTGTCAGGTTTGATCAATATATAATTCAAGCAGCTTTGCATTCAAATAATATTACCACAGGAATTTCATTTCCAATAATTGGAAAAAGATATACTAGGTCAATCCCCCCCCCCCCAACAGGGCAAAAACAATAAACATTTTGGATAAAGTTTGTTAAAGTGTCACAAATTCATTGATGAGCTGGCAAAAAAGTAAGAAATTATCAGGTCAAGTGTTTACGAGGTTGTTGAAGCCCTTCTCTGTAGTTGGTTTTGCCTCATGGTGCTTTGCCTAAGATAAATTGGTACTGCAAGTTCCCAGGATTCCAGTGGAAAGGGCCTAGGAGTGGAAACGCAAGGACCACTCACAGTGCTAAGTAAAATAAGAAAACTTCCTCAATAAAGTTGGAAGAGTGAACCAAAAAATAAACTCATTCCCTGCAAGAATTTTCATAAAAAATAAACTTATTTCAAACCATGTGCTAAGCAGAAGGCTGGGGGGAGGGGTAAAACCACTGATCACTTAGAACCAAAAAATGGCCATTAGGAGAGTTTACAGTGGAAATTCATGTGACTTTAGATACCAAAATATCTTAAGGCAAAATGTAATTTAAAAAGTAATCTTGAATGTAAGTGTCCCCGGATACCTCAAAAACCCAGATGTAAATTCTCTCTATAGGAATTTGTCTTCATTCCAGGAAATGTTTCTTATCCAGAGCACATCAGTACATTCATGCAAGTTTTTTGCAGTTTGTCTTGATTCTGATTGAGTCAAATAATGCTGGAAAAATTTTTCAAGAACATATAAGAAGGCAAAGATAACAATAATAAAAAGGAAAACATAACTATGGATTGTGCAGACCTTTTCAAAGGTAATAATCAGATATGGTGGGCAATTCTGTTAAAAACATAAAAACTTAAGTGGAATATTTTTATTTTTTGTTTTCTGTTTGTTCTCTTTATTTCTTTTCTTTTATTTTCTTTTTCCCTTCTTGTGGGTTACTTGACCCTTTTTTAGTATTCCATTTTAATTTATCTACAGTGTTTTTAAATGTATCTTTTTGTGCAGTGGTTGCTTTAGGTATTACATTGTATATACATAACACCATCTACTGGTGTGAATATCTTACCTGTTTGTAGTGTAGAATATTACGTCCTGTTTGTAAATGTTTAAATGTCCCCTTTGCATAGATGTAGAACCACATAAGACAGTGTTTTGATTTTTTGCTTCAAGGCTCAAATACACTTAAGAAACTCAAGAGAAAAAAATGTGTTATATTTACCTATATTTTACTCTTTCTGTTGTTTTTTCTTACTTTCTAATGTTCCACAGTTCTTTGTTTATCATTTCCTTTTTGTTTAACGAACTTCATTTAGCTATTATGACGGGGTCTTTAAAAAGTTCATGGAAAGATTCGTATTCTTTTTTAATTCCAGACTTTTTGAAGTACCCTTTTACTTCAGGATAGTTCTGCTGGCTACAAATTCTCTTACTTTTTCTTTACGTGACAAATCTTAATGTCTCTTCATTGTCAAGGATACTTTTACTGGATATAGGATACTGGATTGACAGTTATTTTCATTCAGCACTTCAGAAGTGTCGTGTCTCTTTTTTCTGGCCTTCAGATGAGAAATCCACTGTTTTTCAAACTATTTTTCCCCAATAGTTATGGTGTCAGTTATCTCTTATTTCTTTTAAGATTTTTTTTCTTTTCATTTTCAACAGTTGGACTATAATGTGTCTTGGGTTTTTTTTTTTTTTAATTTTTATTTTTTGGCATATTTCTTTGTTTTCTTGCCAAATTTGGAAAGTTAAGCCATTTAGTCCTGCTGTCTTTCTTTTCTCCTTCCAGGGCTCTGATGACAGGAGTGTTAGATATTTTGTTAGAGTGCTACAGATCCTGGAGGTTCTGTTAATTTTTTTCAGTCTATTTTCTCTGTGTTGTTCAGATTTAGGGTAATTTTTTTCTTCTATCTTCAAGTTCACTGAGTCTTTCTTATGCCCGCTCCATTCTGCACTTGAACCATCCATTGAGTCTTTACTTCAGTTATCGTATTACTCGGTTCTAAAATTTCCATATGGCTTTTCTTTATACCTTTTATTTCTTGGCCGAAACTTCCAACTTTTTATTTTTATTAAAGCATGTTGATAAGTGCTCACTGAAGCATTTTAACGATGGCGTGGCTGCTTTAAAATCTTTTTCAAATAATTCCAGTAACTCTGTCATGTTGATCTTGGTGTCTATTGATTGTTTATTTTTTTCATTTTAGTTGAGATTTATCTAGTTCTTGGCATGATGAGTGATTTTTCTATTGAAACCTAGACATTTTAGGTATTAAGTTATGACACTCTGGGTCTTATTTAAACCTTTGTTTTAGCTGGTTTCTCTGACATCGGTCCAGTAGGTCAAGCTCTGGGGAACAGCCTGATTACTGCAAAATGGGAATAGAAGTCCAGGTCTCCCTGTTGGTTTCTGCTGTTGGCATTTGAGGGGCAAGGGGCTCCACGTTGTTACTGGGTTTCTCACTAGGCCTTTCCTGATACTACCATGGCTGGGAGAAGTAGGGGGCCTTGTTACTATTATCTGCATGGCTTTTACTGACACCATGGGAAGAGAATTGACAGCGATACATCTCGGTCATGGTAAAAGTCCTCTCTTATACCACCCCAGAAAGGGGGTAGGGGTACCTCATTACATTCCAGCAAGGGCGAAAGTCTGGCCTTTCTACTTAGTCTTTGCCAGTGTGGTTTGGACAGGGCCACAGTTTTTCTGTGATGTTTGTCTGGAAACAGGCAACTCACCAGGTTTCGAGGTCCCCAGCCAGTCTGTCTTCTTTTCTTCACCCTCCACAGTCTTCTTATACTTGTTTTATATAAAACGTCTATGTTTTTAAATTGTACTTGATAAAAGAAATAGGGAAAATTACATCTACTCCATCCTTCTGAAAGCAGAAGTCTACTGAGTCTTTTTATATATTGCATTTTTTTTCCCTGCTGGGAATTTTCTATATTACTTTTTAACTGTATTTACCACACTTATTTAAGTTTTAACATGTTTATCTAATTTCAATGCTTACTGACATGGTTCCACAACTTCACCTTTTTAAAAATTTTCTCTTTGACTTATCCTTGGTCTACTGGTGAGTAGTTTTGAGTAATATTTTTAGGAAAGATATAAGAATTGTTTAAGTTCTCAGCCCTTAAATATCAAAGAACATCTTTCTGTTTCCTTCATATATGTACCATATGTCTATGTAAAATTCTGGGGCATCAAATTTTCCTTTCAATTCTCTGACCACACTTTTTTCATTATTTTCTGATACCAACCTGATTATTTTATTAGGATAACTTGTTCTTTTTACTACATGCTTATAGAACTTTTCTTTATTTTGATTGCACAATTTGTACCAGGTAAGTTTAGTTCTTTTTATTGTTTTGTCAAAGACTGATATGGAATTATGCCCTTTTCTTTCATGTTTAGACAATAGGAAAAGGGAAAATATAAATCTAATGTAAATTATCAGTATCAATTCATAATTCAGCAGCCAGCAAAGATCTGAATGTTGGTGTCATTCATTTTCTGTATTTAGTGAACTGCCATGCCAATTTGTACCAGGTAAGTTTAGTTCTTTTTATTTTTTGCTGTTTAGTTAACCTTTTTGATCCATGGCTTTGAATCTTTTCCCTGGTCTGGAAAGCTGGCTCTTAAAAATATAAGTGGGTTATTTCTTTTTTTTTTTGCCTTTTTGTCTTTTTTCGTGACCGGCAACGGATCGCAACCCTCAGTGTCGCGCCCGTACCAGACCGGGACAGGCAACGGGATCACAACCCTCGGCGTTGCTCCCGCCCCTCGCTCAGCCAGTGAGTGGCCAGTCTGCATGTGGGATCCGAACCCTCGGCTGGAGCGCTGCCGCGCTTCCCAAGCGGCGCACTGTAGCAGTGCGCCACCGGGCCGGCCCAAAGTGGGTTATTTCTTCTAGTCCTTCTGCACTGATCTCCAAACAGGTTTGCAAATTTTAGTTGTTATTCTACACTTATCCGACTGGGTCCAGGAAGGCTGACCTTTGATCATATACATTGCCAAGCTTTCATCTCTCTTGCTGTGAGTCTAGTATGTTTTGCGAGGATTTTTTTAGACTTCATTGGCTCGTGTTTTCCATCAGCCTGGAAAGGAACGGGGTCTTGTGTGGCCGCGGTGCAAAAGTTGTCAAACAATCATATCAAAGCACATACAGAAAGATAAGACATGTTCTAATTCTCTACTAAGGGTAAATATAAGTTACTCCTAGCCTTGCCCTCATTAATGTGATAAAAACAGAGTTGAAAGAGTTATTTTTTGTGAGGGTCAATTTTGTAATTCCTTCAGAACTGGAAGTCTGAAGTCTGTTATTTTAGTAGGTCTATGGACACTTCCTCCTTGGCCAGTCAGAGCACATGATACAATTCAATAGGCTGCCAGAAAATCAGAGGTAAACCAAAGGCATTGCATAGTAAAAAAAAGTTGTAGCTTTTACAAAGTTGTCATTTTACTGATGGAGTAAGATCTCCCAAAGAGTTGGAATCAGGTATATATATCATCTAAATAATAGGAAACCTAGGGAGAAGAAATCCTAGTTCTTGATTGTCTTCTACAACACCCCCACATTATTTCTGTGGGCTGAGGACAAAGGTCATGTGCATGGATAAAGGAAAAATGGGAGTGTGTAACTCTATGTATGCAAAAAATTGATGAAAAGTACATGCAATTGTATGTGTGCACTAGAGGTGGTGGTATGGATGTATCTGTAGCAGGGCTCACAGATCACTAAAATCTCCTAGACCTGTATTCCATGTTTTCCATTATTCTTCATTCTTTATCCATGAATTCTGGAAGAATTTTTAAATTTTTTCTTCCAGTTTACAAATTTGATTTTTCTGCAGCTTCCAAGCTGATGTACACTGCCGTCAGTCTCATTTTTGTACCGTGATCATTTTCACTTCTATGTAGTCTCTCTTGATCTAAGATTTCCTTCTTTAGTTTTGGATACTATATTCTCATGAGTCACATAGATAGCATAAATCAGGAATTGTACCCTTGTCTATTTCAGAGCAAGGTATCTGCCCTGATTCTTTGTAGTCTCCCTCTTATTTGTGACTGGAGTGTTTTCTACTAGGTCTGGCAGATTTGTGCTTGCTTATCCTTACGCAAGAGAACCACTGGCTTGTAGCTGAATTCAATATTGAAATGGGTTTTGTCAAAGACTGATATGGAATTATGCCCTTTTCTTTCATGTTTAGACAATAGGAAAAGGGAAAATATAAATCTAATGTAAATTATCAGTATCAATTCATAATTCAGCAGCCAGCAAAGATCTGAATGTTGGTGTCATTCATTTTCTGTATTTAGTGAACTGCCATGCTGGGTTCCAGCTCTCAGGATAAGCAAATTGTTTGGCTAGTCCAGTAACAGGTCCAGGCTCCAGCAGTTACTGGCAAGAATAGCATGCCTCTCCCTGACTTGCTGTCATTTGGTTTATTATAGCTCAGCCTTCCAAATATAAACCTAAGAATCACCCACAGTTGTAGGTGGCTTCTCAGGGTGCTGATCCACATAAAGTATGCACTGAGTTCCCAAAAAACCCACCTTTGCTTCCCCTCCCCCCCGTCACCCATCTGACTAATGTGTTATTTGGGCTTTGCCAATACCTTCTCACTTAGTTTCTTGTGATACTTCCATTTCTCATAAGAAATATTTTCAAGTTAGCCTTCTACATATCTTCTGTTATATTTAGTTATTTCAATGGGCATCTAGGAGGTGGTCATTAAAATCTTTATGCTCACCCTCTTGTCCAGAAATCCCTCCTATTTAAATTCAACACAAGACCCTTACTATTGCTGGTGTCCTTTCCCATTTTTTTTAGCCTTCTGAGCAGACTAAAATTTCTCCAGAGACTTAAAAGAAAAGTATGCACCCCTCAGAAACTAAGACGCTTGTACCATTAGATTAATTGCTGCAATAATTATGAAAGGTCTAGCAATCATATCTATTCATTTTTATTCATCTATTGATGCCATAAATATTTATTGAATACCAACTATTCAAGCTCCATGACAGGATCTGAAAATAATTATTAAAAAAATAATAAATGGCCTCTTCTATCAAAACATCATGTGGGGTAGACAACAATACACAGGCAATTATAACTTAGTGTATTAAGAGCAATAAGAGATATGGTAGGAGCATCTAAGAAGGGTGGCCCTAACTGGTGTTGCTGTAATGCAGATCAGAAAAAAATTTCTCAGAGGTCTTGAAACCACATTTGGAAAAATATCAGTAGATGTTTTTCTAAATGGGTTGGTAGGTGGGGATGGAAAGAGAAAATTTCAAATGCAACAGAATCAGCTTCAGCTGTGTTACCATTCAGCATCTATATTTACCTTCTCATGTGAGCATCCCCATTCAGCATCTGTATCTACATCTCCCATGATAAGCATCACCATCCATACGTCTTTGTCCACATTCTCCCATCACTGAGCAAGTCTGACTCTACCTTGATACGTCAATAGCAAGATTAAAAAAAAAACAGATGGCAAGTTTCCTTAGCTGCCAGAGTGACTAGCAGAAAAAATAACAAGAAGATTTAGAGAAAATAGCCCCCACGCAGCTATCATTTTTTGTTTTGTTTTTGTTTTGTTTCTAGTGTCACTATGGCTGAGAGCACTGGGGGAGGAGCCTCAAAATCAGACGAGCAGTTCAGGCTTGACACGTCCCTGGAGAACCCAGAAGCTCTGGCTTGGACTACTGCACAATAAACCCATAGTTGTTCTCTGCTTTTGTAAGTCCTCAAAAGACTGATGTTATGGGCATTACCTAGGCAAGAGTGAATTCAGTGTAAGGGTATATGAGTGTGTGCAAGACAGTCAAGGGGCTCTTGTGTATGAAAGGGGACTTTAGATGAGCAATGGAAGGTAAATTATACAGGGCAGAGGAGAAAAAGAGAGACAAAGTCTTTGAATCAGGTAGAAACATGACTTGTTCAGGAAAGAATGAGGAGAGGAACATGAATAGAAGGAAGTGTTCAAATCAGTGAATAGGCTGGAAAAAAAGTCAGTGCCAAA
>NW_007738613.1:2241-20509 GCF_000696425.1 Galeopterus variegatus | reverse complement strand
TCCCACACCAAACCCTTCTCCTCCAAACATCTCTGTTTTGTCTAACAACAGCACTATCCATCCAAACAATGCAAGGTAGAAAACTTGAAATTATTTCCTTTTTATTCATTATTCTTCATGTGTAAGTGTAATCCAGTCCTGTAGATAACAGCTCTATTAAAATGGTTTTCATCTCTAATATTTCTTTTTGGTTCTTATAATTCCTATCTCTCTGCTTACACTGTACATTTGCTCTTATATACTGTCTACTTTATCTGTTAGCTCCCTTAGCATATTAATCAGAGTTGTTTTACATTCCTAGTCTGATAATGTCAACAACCCTATCATATCTGAATCTGGTGCTTAAGCTCGCTCTGTCTCTTTCAATTCTGTTTTTTGCCTTTAGTATGTCTTGTAATTTTTTCTTGGTAGCTAGACATGGTGTACTGGCTAAAAGAAATTGCCATAAATAGGTCTTAGGAATGTGGTGGTAAGGTGTGCGGGAAGGGAAGTGTTTTGTAGTCCTATGATTAGATCTCAGTCTTTTCGTGAGCTTGAGGCATGCTTAGTTTAATGTGCCTCTGAACTATGAACTTCACATGTGTTTCTCAGTTGGTTTGTTTGTTCCCTCCACTGTAGGTGGTATTGGATGATTAGAGCGGGCTGGAATTGAGTAGACAGTATAGCTTCCCCCAGTCATTTAGTCTTTGATAAAACTGAAGCAGGTTAGAGTCTGGTTAAGTAGTTCCACCCGAGGGAAGATCTTGTTAAGAACAGTAGAATTCTCTGGCATGTTTTCAAAAGCTTTTTTTTTTTTTTTCTGTCTCTTTCTCTCCTCCTCCTGCTGGAAGTAAGAGAGGATTTTTCTCCAATATTCACTGTGAGGATCTGGTAGAAATCTAGGAAGTAAAACTCACAAAAATGTGGGGTCTCATTCATCAATTACAGTTCAGGTTTCTCTAACCCATCACTCGTTCCCGTTGAGTTTGTTGCTCTGGTAAGTTGTGATTCTGTGAATTTACCTGTTGATCTGTCCAATTTGGGGGGCAGTGGTTTGCCTTGTGACCTCAATTTTCTTATGGATTTAAGAAGAGTTGTTGATTTTCTAATTTCTCCAGTTTCTTATTTATTGTTAGAGCAGAATGACAACATCAAGCTTTTTGTGTGCTGCACTGAAATCCAGAAGTCCAGAGAAAACCCTGGCTCTTTAAGAAGAAAATTTGACCATTCTAGGAGGATAGTGAAAGGCTTCCCCATGTAAGTGTCAAATGATTTGAGTTGTGAACATTGTGTAACTATGCTGGACTAATTTGAGGAAAGGGAGGCAGGAGGTCCATGACTCCATTAAATGCTCCTATTTGTGTTGGAGATGGACAGTATTTTACAAGCTGTCTTAACAGAGTTGTGATTTATATCAAATTTAATGAATGTAATTAATGACATTCAAAAGAGACTGACCTGACCAAGGTTGGGTATATTTAGTGAAGAAATAAGCCTTGATGTAGTGGGACCCATATGTTTTATATTTTAAAGGAGTCAGAGGCATATAGGGGAAGAAGCATTGGCTTTGATGTCAAACAGACCTGGGTTTGAATTTTGGCTCTGCCACTTACTAGCTAAATGACCTTGAGGAAGTCATTGACCTTCTCTGACTTTACTCCACTGGTTTATCTGAAGAATTGAATGAATGAGATAGTGTGTGCACAATATCAGACACTCAGTAACTGTAACTTTCCTTAAATAATTGTGTAATTAAATGATCCTACTGTCCTAAGGGATGATGTTCCTTTGTGTTTTGTTGTTTGCATATTGTTAATGATCTTGAATTAATTAGTTTGGCATATAAGTGTGTGTGATGATTATTTAGGAGTGTGAACAGATTAGTTCACTCATGCTGTTCTAGTTTCACATGTTTAAGTGGTTCTATTCTGTATTTACCTCCTTCAGAGGCCCTTACATATATTCCTTCTATCAATTAAAATAGGATGATATATGCTACCTTCATGTGGTCCCTTTTTTCAGTTTCAGTTTGTTTTCCAAACTATTTTGAAAATGCTTTGAGACCAAGGATTTTGTCTGAAGCCTCATCATAGCCCAATTGCCTAGCAGGATGTCCCCCTCAAGACAGAAGCTCAGTACATATTGGCTGATGATCATTACAGACTAGATCAAGTCAAAAAGAGTTCCTATAGAAACCACAATACATGGCCTCAATAGGTTTAATATAATCTTTAAAACTAGATGGGAAAGAGTGTTATATGTCCTATCTGTTTATTTCAAAATAGAAATAGATTATTCTTATTGAAAAATATAGAAGAAATATAAATATAGAAAAGTGGAACCTAGTAGAAAGTTTGTACAGATATAAAAGTTGAGATTGAGCTGGGGGATTATCAATATAGAAGAATTCCCTGTGTTATCTCAGCCTTAGTCAAGATGACTTATAATATCTGATTTTATTGTTTTTACCTCAGATGTGAAAGTTGCCATTCAATATATAAATAATGACACTTCTAGTAAAATCAATACTTTAAAGCTTATTAAAATTACTCATTAGGGATAAAAAATACATACATTCTAAGGATAATAATAACTCCTCAAACATTAAACCTATAACTACAGGTAAACTATAAACCCACAGAGTAAGTTGATTTTGAGCCCTTGAAATTAGTTAGAAGGTCTTTAAATTGATAAAGCACTAGAACATAAACAAATTCCAAATATCATGAGATCTAAAAACTTGTATACAATTAAAATACAGATTTTCATTTGGGACTCCTGAAAAAGAAAATAATGGAATCTGACATTATGTGGGTTATTGGACAAATGTGGCAAATTGATGTAGGTGGCCATCCACTACCACTCTGCCAGAAAGGCCTTCTGTTCACATGAATTCTTGACTGGTCAAGCTGATCCCTTCAATATGATAGTGATTTAAAGCTTGAGATGTTTTTTTCCCACTACAACAGTGGAAAATGGGAGACAGTAGAGATGAACTTTTCAATTACTTATCTGTATTGACTCTGGAGTGTAAAATATAATCATTGCACTCTGAAACTTTCTAACTGCCCAAGTTCTTATCACTAATGAACCGATGGCACTTAGTGAATAATTATTAACCACCAGAATCATAACCAGACTGGGTTTGCTCTTGCTTTGAAAATGCAAGTTGTAGTACATCTAGTAGGCATACACATAATCTGTGAAGCATAGATGCTCCTTAATGTGATGTGGCCTGTAATGTGCATAGAAGAGAAAACAAACAGAATGCTGATGGGTTTTTTGACTAAGGGAATAAGAACAATATTTATGCTTCACCAAATGACGGAATTGCTCTGTAATTCTCTGCAGAAATATCTTTTAACATTTTATCTAACATGTAGTACATAGTAGGTGTATTTGCCACATTCTCTTCATTGAAATGTGCAACATTGCCTGATTCAACTGTGTCTACATTAGAGGAGGTATTGGTTTGGTGGAATGCTTCTCCATGATTTCAAGTAGAACTACATGAATATGTGCCCTTTTACTTCAAATTTCTATATGTTCTGAATCCTTTGCCACTCAAGAAGGCAGAACCAACAGTAATGGTTTTCTGTTTTACAACTCTGTTTCTGATTTCATCTCTTAAGTAGGCCTTGATCCACTGATTTATAATAAACTTTTGTCTTCCATCTTGTTAATTCCCAATGCCATTTTCATCCTTCAGGAAGGTGCTATATAATTTCTCACATAATTTAAGATCAAAATGCACTTGATCTCCCACAGATTCTAGCACCATCATTATACCTTGACCTCTCTTGACTCTTAAGTCTCTCCTTCTTAACTGATATCTTCCACAATGTCTTCATATATGCACAATTTACTTACCTTAAAAATGTTAAGAAATTTCTTTCTCCATCAACCTTCTCGTGGACCTTTTTACTTTTTAATTCTCAAATTCATAATTTCTATTCACTACCTACATTTTTTCAATATCAGTTACTTGCTAGGTCTTTGAAATTCTGCCTCTATAATCTATTAAATCACCAATGACATATAACATGTCAAATTAAGTGACCTCTTAGAGATTTCTCTATGAATTTTGATATTGTTGATTGTCTTCTCATTCTCGAGTGTTCTACACATTTTGTTTCCATGGCTATGCACATTACTGAGTCTATTCCTATTTGTATCTGTCCTGTTGAGTTATTCATCTACCTCATAATTTTAAACATTCACACAGCCAGTTCTTAAATATTATCTGCCTCTGATCCTCTCCCTAGGTGTACAAAAGAGTGAACTATTTCTGCTTCATTGCTTCAACCATTATCTCCTTGAAGATAACTCTAAGACATAAGTCTATCTTAAGCACAAGCTCTCTGCTAAGCTTTAAACTTTTATCTCCAATGTGCTGCAACTTGCATTTACACTTACGTTTTTTTGTTTTCGCTTAACAGCAAACCCAACATACAAGTATTGATTTTAAAGGCTGACACATGGTAGAGTTCAATGAAGTTTTGTTAAATAAACAAATGAATAAATAAATCCTTATTAAGAGATGTTCAAATGTTTCCAAATTATATTGTTTATTTCTTTCGAATTTTAAATTATTATTATTCACCTCTTTTCAGTTCTCATCATTACCCTTTTAGTTCTTGCCTTCATTATTTTATGCCTAAGATAGTCTCCTACCAAGTTACTCTGACTCTACTTCTCCTTTATCCAAAACAGCCTACATATGGTTACCACTTAACCAAAATGCAAATTCAATTATATCACTCTCGTGCTGATAAATCTCCATGTTTCCCCACTACTTAGAGGACTTATCCTGGCCCACATTGCCCTCCCAATGTGAATTCACCATTACAACTAAATCAATTGGTTTATGCATTTATAAATATTGTTGGTATGCTAACTTTTCTTCTGTAAGTGTTGCAACAGTAATCCCATAAAAAATGTCCCTCCAAGAAATGAGCTAGTAAGTCATGAAAAGACATGGAACAAATTTATATGCTTAGTACTAAGTGAAAGAAACCATATATACATACTATATAATTTCAACTATGTGACATTCTGGAAAAGACAAAACTATGAAGATCAGTGGTTTCTGGGGACTGGGGGAGAGAGGAATGAATAGGCAGAGCACAGAAGAGTTTTAGGGCTGCAAAACTACTCTGTGTGATACTACAATGGGGACACCTGTCATCATACATTTGTCAAAACCCATAAAATGTACCACATCAAGAGTGAATTCTAATGTCAACTATGGCCTTTGAGTGATAATGATATGTCAATGTAAATTTATTGATTGTAACAAATGTAACACTCTGGTGTGAGGTGTTGACAATGGAGAAGGCTATGCATGTGTGGGGACACGGGGAAATGAAATGTCTCTGTATTTCCCATTCAGTTTTGCTGTCAACCTGACATTGCAACACCGAGGGTTGCGATCCCATTGCCGGTCCTGGTCTGGTACGGGCGCGACACTGAGGGTTGCGATCCGTTGCCGGTCACGAAAAAAGACAAAAAGGAAAAAAATAAATAAATAAATAAAAATAAATAAAATTAGACCCTTAGGATAGAATTCATAATGTCGAAGGGATACCTGTACTCCCTTGTTCATCACAGCTCTATTTACAATAGCCAAGATATGAAACCAACCTAAATGTCCATCAATGGATGACTGGTTAAGCAAAATGTGGTATATAGAGACAATGAAATATTACTTAGTCATAAATAAGAATGAAATTCTACTATTTCCAGAAGTATGCATGAGCTTAGAGAAAATTATCTTAAGTAGAATAAGCTAGGCACAGTGTCCTCACTCATAAGCAGGAGCTGAAAAATGAATGAAAGAAGGAAGGAAGGAAGGAAGGAAGGAAGGAAGGAAGGAAGGAAGGAAGGAAGTCACAATAATACATTGAACTTGGAGAAGGAGAGCACAGAACTGTGGTTTCTAGAGGTGGGAAAAGGGGAGGTGGAGGGAGGTTAGTAAGAATTGGTTAATGGACACAAAGAATGATTATGTTCTGTAATGATGAATGTGCTAATTATCCTGATTTGATCATCATACATTGTACATTGGTATTGATATTCAACTCTGTACACCTCTAATATGTGTAATAAGCTATGTTCCAATAAAAAAATAAAATTAGACCTTTTTTTAAATAAATATACAATGTGGTTGATTTTTGTGGTCCATTACCAAATCCTCCCTCTCCCCATTCCCTCCCATGAACATCAAATCTGTTTGCTTGTCCTAACAACTTCAATAAATTGTGTTTGTGTCTTCTTCCCTCCGCTCTCCATTTGTTTGTGTATTTACTTATTTATTTTTAGCTCCCACAAATAAGTGAGAACATGTGATATTTCTCTTTCTGTGCCTGACTCGTTTCACTTAATATAATTTTCTTTAAGCCCATCCATGTTGTTGCGAATGGCAGTATTTCATTCTTTTTTATAGCTGAGTAGTATTCCGTTGTGTAGATATACCACATTTTCCGTATCCATTCATCTGATGATGGACATTGGGCTGGTTCCAACTCTTGGCTATTGTAAAGAGTGCTGCAATGAACATTGGAAAACAGGTATACCTTCGACTTGATGATTTTCATTCCTCTGGGTATATTCCCAACAGTGGAATGGCTGGGTCATATGGTAAATCTATCTGCAATTGTTTGAGGAACCTCCATATCATTTTCCATAAAGGCTGCACCATTTTGCAGCCCCACCAACAGTGTATGAGAGTTCCTTTTTCTCCGCAACCTCGCCAGCATTTATCATTCACAGTCTTTCGGTTGGTTGGTAATTTATCTATCAGTGCCTTGGGTTTCACTAAAGTTGAGTGTTAAAGCTTCAGTAAGACTTTCACTAAGAAAAAAGAGGGGATGAGTGTTGGGTATTGGGAGCAGCATGAGCATGGATAATGTGTGTGGAGAATTATACACCCAGAGCTACTGGAGTATAACATGGAGGGGTGTACTTTATCACCTTACTCCATGTTTGGGAACTGGAGGAGCAATTTTTTTGTTGTTACCAATTAACTGTGATGTCTATATAAATATATACGTTTGTGTGTGTATTATGTATACATGTTTGCCTTATGATGACTTTTTGATGGTACTTTCCAATTTTCTCAATTTCTACGTCATTTTTCCCCCTATAACCTCTAGTAGCTCCCTTCACAGAGTAACTGAAGACAATGCAATTCTGAATCTGAAGCATGGGAAAGAAAAAGCAAGAAACTTCTCAGAGATTCTGAGGTCAGAGCTTGCTCATCAAGCCAAAGGAGTCACACACTGGCACCACGCCAGGAGTTGGAGGGTTTACTATGCTGTATTTTTCCATCATCCTCTGACATC
The DNA here is from genome assembly GCF_000696425.1 of Galeopterus variegatus. Lineage (NCBI taxonomy): Eukaryota > Metazoa > Chordata > Mammalia > Dermoptera > Cynocephalidae > Galeopterus > Galeopterus variegatus. The sequence continues at coordinate 13,187 of NW_007738613.1, read as the reverse complement.
TTAAGCTTACATCTGCTTTCTGTATAGCAGAATCTTCTTTGTGATTCCATATGTTTATTCTACTTCCATCTCTAACAGGGTTTACATAGAAATTTTTGTGAACTTAAAAACATGAATAACTAATATGAACTTGAAGTTGTCTATAAATAACATTTAAAGACAAAGCCATTCACTTTAGAACAATCATGTAAGGAAAACATTGTAAGAGGTAGTCTGGAATTTTTCTAGTTGAGAAAGTCTAGACTCAAAGCCACCCAGGTTAATATTTCTTGTCCACTTGTCTCTTTCATTATTTAATTACAATTCTGTCGTCTTGCATTTTCTTAACTCTTACCAGGTAATAACTGACCCAGCTCATCTGTCCTCAATTTTTCAGTGCCTCAGTCTAGCTGTCACTGACCCCCTGAAGAAATGTTCCAGAGAGGCTGAAAGCAGATGAAACATAGAATTCCATCACACTGGCTGTGCCTCAGAATTTCTAAGGTCAAAGGGGTTGGTAGTTTGAAAAAAAATCACATTTTTCTGATGAAACTCCATGATGGGATAAACCCTTCCACTCCCCAGTCCTACCCTTGACTGTATGGTTAAACCAATTTGGGCTGTTTTATTAATCTTTTGATATTCTGCATGATGTGCCAAAACAACAAACTGATTCGTACGAGATACTTAAATGTCATAAAATGAGGAAAGGAGGAGGATAAACATCTCAAAAGTGGGTGGAAAAATTGCAGTGGCAAGCTGACTAGTCCCTGGCGATGTAGCTGGTTGCTATAATTATAGTAAAATTCTAAAACTGAGAAAGTATTGATTATAAAACTTTCAATGTGACAAGAAGTGGGATATGGGGGCCTACTTGTGTATCTCTGTTTAAGATACGACCCTTTGAGCTAGGTAGGAGATATTCACATCCTAGCCGTTGTACTGTGATTATTGTGAACCAATAAAATCCAAGATTCTCAAGCCAAACACATTCCATTCATTAAATGATTCAGTAATGTTTATACAACCTGAATATGCTACTTGTAACCACACCAATCCCTCATCCAAACTCAACTGAACAAATCCATGGGCTCAGCTAAGTTTCTCTCTCTCTCTCTATCTCTCTCTCTCTCTCTCTCTCTCCCTCCCTCCCTCCCTCCCTCCCTCCCTTCACCCTTTCTCTCACCTTTACCAATTCCCCTCTCTCTCCTTCTCTAATTCAATGCAGAATATAGAGAGACTGAGCCAAATGCCAGCTGAGTCTCATTATTGGTGAAGCATTCATTCAAAGGTCCTTGAACATGAACTCCCAGTTACTGAAGTACCCAAAGTTAATTTGTTCACAAGTTGCTTTTTCAAGGCTTGATTTCAGTAAAGTCTCTATACCTATAACAAACACTTTCTTTGTGAAGTAATTTGAGCAGGTTTAAGTCCCTAGCAGTTAATATTCCCTATGACATAGCAGCCCCTGCCCTCAAGGAGCTTACAGTAAAGATCATCAAATACATCCTGTGATCTAAATGCTTCTGTAACCAGCTTATGAACTGGACCCAACTTCTTGAAGTATATAAATGAAATGGTTCATTCCAATAATAGCCTCCTTTAATAATATGTTGGTCAGATTCTATACTTGAAACTTCTATTCCAGTATTCAAGATTCAGTCTGGTTTATTAAAATTTTTTTAGTTTCACATCTGGCTCAAAGCTGTACTTCTGTCTTCTCCATAGAGAAGGGGGCAAGGAAGGCAATCTTGCTCTCAAACACTTTTCCCCCTTCCTCTTTGAGGTTAGTCTGGTTTATTAAAATTTTTTTAGTTTCACATCTGGCTCAAAGCTGTACTTCTGTCTTCTTTATAGAGAAGGGGGCAAGGAAGGCAATCTTGCTCTCAAACGCTTTTCCCCCTTCCTCTTTGAGGTCTTTGTTCCCTCTATGTTGGGGATTGCTGAGAAGAAGGAGATAGAAATGGACAGATATTTCCTTATTTACCTGGGCTTGTTGGTGCTGCTTCTCTGGCTAAGATTGACTGGTGTGGGTGTGCTCTGTGTGGCTGGCACATTGTTGATATCCACTGTGTGGAAGATGTGATTATTGGTAGACTGTTCAAGATGTATAAATGGACACTCACATGTAGCACCCCTGTGGGTTCTTGAGGAAGTAACTGTGGGGACCTCCCTACTACTCAGGTTCCTGCTATGGGAGGTTTAGTTCTGTTTGACCAATTTCACCATTCTCCCTTCATTCTGTAGCTCACAGCACAGGCAGATGTTCCTACAGCTTCTAGCTGCTGGGATCTACGTGTTTTCAATGGACTACCAACAAGTCGGCTCAAGTCACATCCCTCCAAAACCACTTGATCATGGAAAATGGCACAGCTTATCTATGCTAAGTAGTTGAAAAGCAGGCTGCTTTAATTCTGTTCCAGCATCACCATTGGCATCTTTCTCTTTCCCCTCCCTCCACACTACCTCAACAGAATTAGACACATTACAATTTCAGAATTGATAGTACAAGATCCGGAAAATGGCACAGCTTATCTATGCTAAGTAGTTGAAAAGCAGGCTGCTTTAATTCTGTTCCTGCATCACCATTGGCATCTTTCTCTTTCCCCTCCCTCCACACTACCTCAACAGAATTAGACACATTACAATTTCAGAATTGATAGTACAAGATCTAACTGGGTAGAATAGGGGACAGTTCGGATACTTGCCAGCTTTACAATTGACTCTCTTGGACTCTGCCTCCCTTGGCTTCAAAGAGGACAATATCCTCCTTCCTTCCTGAAAGAGATGAGGTCAGGACACTCCCTATCTCAAGGGAGATGTGGTGGCTCATAGAAAACTTCCTCAAGGGAATGAACATCTAAGTAGAGAACCGAATGCTAAATCATTTTCCAGAAAAGGAACAAGAATGACAAAGTGGCAAGAAAATGAGAGAGCACAGATATTTTCCCCATAGTTAGGTTCAAAATAACCTCCCTCCAAATCCTTGTCACTGTTTCTGGTACAAAGCAGGCACCTTATCAAAGTATTTGACATCAACTATTCACTGTACAGGAAGATTTCTGGGATAATTGGAATGATTATTCCCTGACTACTAAAATGCTTATTCATAAACTTAACTATGATTACACACATTCCTGGTGATATTTTTGTGGAGGGCTGCATCATTCCCCCCCCAAAAAAATTTTTTTCTTCCACTTTCTTATCCCAGAAACTTAGTAAGTACCTTATATTGTAAAAGGGACTTTGTGGATGTGATTGAATTATGGATTTTTGAGATGAGGAGATTATCCTGCATTATCCAAGTGGACTCATTGTCATCACAGGGATCCTTCTAAGATGGATGCAGGAGGGTTAGGATCAGAGAAGGCAAGTGACCATGGAAGCAGAAGTTAGAGTGATGCCCCATGATCCAAGGAAAACCAGAAGCCTCTAGAAGCTGGAAAAGGAAAGGAATGGATTCTCCCCTCGGGCTTGCAGAAGGAACACATGCATGCCAGTACGTTGGCCTTAGCCTGCTGAAACTGATTTTGGACTTCTGAATCCAGAACTGTACAAGTAACATAATCAATTTGTATTGCTTTAAACCACTAAGTTTGTGGTTATTTGTTGCAGCAGCAAAAAGAAACCAATACACTTTACATGTTTCTTGCCTGCCTGTGATATCCCTTCCTGTTCCAAGAGTTTCTCTTTCCTTCTTCTCTTGTGCTCTTCATTGCAGGGGTCAATTCTGCCTGAGCTTGCTTCCTTCCTGTCTCCAATAGTTCAAGCTCATGATTTTATCAATGTGATATTTAAATTCTGCAGCTTTTCCTACACTCCACAATTTTCACAGGCTGCATGGTGCCAATTATGCCTGCCTGCCTTTTTCACCTGGAATCGTAATCTATTGGCTGGGCTCAATTTCAGTGTTTGGTGTTAGCAGACAAAACCAAAAGAGGGGTTTTGTCATTGTTTGGGATTTTGTTTCATTCTGTTTGGCTTATCCTTGAGTTTTCCATCTCATGAAAGACCTTTGTACAGTGTTTCTCCTGCAAGGAAGAATAGACACAAACCTCTTTTCTCAGAAATAATATAGAACAGGGAAGATTTATCTTTAGTATGAAACAAAGGATCTGAAAACGATCCTCTGAGTGTTTTGAACCTTCTCCAGCCTTTTCATTCACGATCTCATCAGTCTGAGTAAAAGAATAAACAAATTCAGTATCAAACCGATATTAGGAAACTCAGTAGAGAAATTGAAGCTTAAGGCCAAATTGTGTTTTAGTTCTCTGCTGCGCTTGTCTTTCATTGTTATTAAGATTTGGAAACTACCTTAGGTGGCATTTCTTATGGCTTCATGACTCTTGTTTTAATCTTGTAATTAAAACATAATAAAGTGCAGATTTTAGAGTTGATGGGAAACTATGTTAAATCCCAAATCCATAGCCTGTGACAGTTCAAATCCTTGACAGAACTCTTATTTTACTGTCATGCCCTAGGTGGTTCTATCTTTCTAAATAAGGTCACAAAATTTCCACCTATTGTCCACAGACATGCACTCATCCCAGCTATTCCTTGTGCTTTATAACTCACCTGCAGATTTGGAGGAATCAGGGAAAGGGTTCATCATACAGAATATGAAGTCTGCTGTCTTTCCCTGGGTCTATTCCCTTAATATTTTTTTCCTTCTTTCTTCCCCTTTCCTCCTAATTTAATCCAGAAGTTCCTCTCCTTGCCTCCTGTAGGGAAAACTCAAGCCCCATTGTAACCCAGACTTTTATAGTTGGCTCATTAAGTAATTCCTCCAAACAAGCACAATTCTCTCCTTGAAAGGAACTCTGGTGGATATGTGTTTTTCTTCCACCTTTGGGTGAAAGAAATAGTAAATCAATCATATGTCTATCAATGTAAGCTGGAAATTGACCTTCCTGTTTCTTTCTCCCTAATTGCTGTTGTAGGCAAAGACACGTATCTCAAGTCTCAACTATGGAGTCTGTTGGAGATGAGGCCCGGTAGTGCAGAGTGCTGGATGGGGACTGAGAAGACACTTTCACCTTGATCAGGTAGCCTCTCAGAGTCTTGAGACTTCAGAGAGTTCTTGGGATGATGAAATCACCTCATATATGTGGAATAATTTGAAAAGTGTACAGTACCATACAGGTGTATGTTATGATTATTCCTATGATGTTTATTTAAAGCAATAAACAGACCATGTTTTGTTGAACACAGTTGTGAGGGGAAGATTCACAGTTCATACTTGATAAGCTTCTCAGATTTAGCAACATCTTGGTTGCATGCTTGGCCAGAAAACTCTGTAAAGATCTGTTTTCTGGGGAGAGACTAAGGATGTCGTTCTCTCTCTAAGGCTTGAATTAGTGAGACTGTCCTTTCTGGGTGTTTTTTTTAACAAGTCCACCCCCAGTCCAAATGGTATAAGGAAGCATAGTGGCAGGACAAAATAACAAACAACAGCAATTACACTTTTTCAAGTATTCATCCATTTGTATGCAATTCAGGAGACCAGGAAATGTTTGAGGACAACTTCAAGGATAAACAAGATCAGTGAAATATAGGATATCAGCGATGCAGAGGCAGGGAATAGTGAAATGACATTTATTTATGCAAGGCTGGGATAAACAATCTTATTTTTGAGCCAGTTCCCCAACTCTCTTCAGTAAGACCCACAGGAGGAAGGAGGGGATGGCAGCAGCTGGAGAGCACTCACCAAGTCTGGAAGAACGCCAGTCTCAGGAGGAGCCACCAGCATGGGCAGAAAGGGTGATGGCAGCTGACACAGACAGTCCAGGAGCAATGACTCAATTTTGCCCCCTGATCCTTTCTGCATACATTTATTCGGCAGGCAGTCATCCTGGTACCCACCAGGGTCACTCCTTCCTGAGGTCATCAGTGACCTCCTAGTTGCTCCACACAACAGCTTCACCTCCATTCTCACCCTCCCTCATTCCTCCACAGTATTCAACACTAAAGACCCCCACATCATGAAATTCTCTTTTCCACTGGCTTCTGGGTCAGACTTTCTCTTTATTCTCCTTCTGAGTCTCTTACTTCATTGGCCCGGGCTTCTCGTCACAAGCCCATATAGACCACAATGTGTGTTGTGTCTAGGATTTTACTGTGGTTCTTTTTCTTCCTCTCATAAACACCACCTCATTGGAAACTTATCTAACTCATGGGTTCAGTTATCAGTGCTAGTGCTCCCAAACACTACAGCTTCATCCCTAATTTCTCTCCCCACTTTGACCAATTTCAACCTGCTGACATCAACAACTGGATGTCTTATCAACATCCCCAACTCACCACTTTAAAAAATTAAATTCATTCTCTCCTTCCTGAGCCTCCTGCTCATGTTCTCTGTCCCAGTTAATAGCACCATCATACCCAATCCAGTCCCTACCCCCCACCCTCTGCAACACGCACTCTTTTCCCCACTCCCACATCCCCAACTCACCACTTTAAAAAATTAAATTCATTCTCTCCTTCCTGAGCCTCCTGCTCGTGTTCTCTGTCCCGGTTAATAGCACCATCATACCCAATCCAGTCCCTACCCCCCACCCTCTGCAACACGCACTCTTTTCCCCACTCCTCACCTCTCATTAGCTAACCAGGTGCCAAGACTTGTCAATTTTACCAGTTCGCTTTTCTTTTTTTTAAATTTTATTTTATTTTGTCAATATACAATGTGATTGCTTATTGTGGCCCATTACTGAAACCTCACTCCCTCCTTCCTTTCCCCCCTCCTCCCACCAATGTCTTTTCTGTTTGCTTGTCATATCAACTTCAAGGAATTGTAATTGTTATGTCTTCTTCTCCCCCCACCCAATTTATTTGTGTATTTATTTATTTATTTTTAGTTCCCACAAATAATTGAGAACATGTGATATTTCTCTTTCTGTGTCTGACACGTTTCACTTAATATAATTCTCTCTAGGTCCATCCATGTCATTGAAAATGGAAGTATTTCATTCTTTTTTATAGCATAGTATTCCATTGTGTAGATATACCACATTTTCCGTATCCACTCATCTGATGATGGACATTTGGGCTGGTTCCAACTCTTGGCTATTGTAAAGAGTGCTGCAATGAACATTGGGGAACAGGTATACCTTCGACTTGATGATTTCCATTCCTCTGGGTATATTCCCAGCAGTGGGATAGCTGGGTCATATGGTAGATCTATCTGCAATTGTTTGAGGAACCTCCATACCATTTTCCATAGAGGCTGCACCATTTAGCAGTCCTACCAACAATGTAGGAGGGTTCCTTTTTCTCCGCAACCTCACCAGCATTTATCATTCACAGTCTTTTGGATATTAGCCATCCTAACTGGGGTGAGATGGTATCTCAGAGTGGTTTTGATTTGCATTTCCTGAATGCTGAGTGGTGTTGAGCATTTTTTTATGTGTCTGTTGGCCATTCTTGTATCTTCCTTTGATAAATGCCTATTAAGCTCCCTTGCCCATTTTTTAATTTGGTTACTTGATTTTTGTTGTAAAGTTGTTTCAGTTCCTTATATATTCTGGATATTAATCCTTTCTCAGATGTATATTTTTGCAAATATTTTCTCCCACTCTGTTGACCTTTTAACTCCGTTAATTGTTTCTTTTGCTGTGCAGAAGCTTTTTAGTTTGCTATAATCCCATTTGTTTATTTTTCCTTTGGTTGCCCGTGCTTTTGGGGTTGTATTCATGAAGTCTGTGCCCAGTCCTACTTCCTAGAATGTTTCCCCTATGTTTCCTTTAGAAGTTTCATTGTTTCAGGTTGTATATTTAATTGTTTAATCAATTTTGAGTTGGTTTTGGTATATGGTAAGAGGTAAGGGTCTGGTTTCATTCTCCTGCATATGGATATCCATTTATCCCAGCACCATTTGCTGAAGAGGCATTCTCTTCCCCAAGTGTATAGACTCAGTGCCTTTGTCAAAGATCAGATGGCTGTAGGTATGTGGGATGATTTCTGGATTCTCTATTTTATTCCATTGATCAGTGTGTCTGTTTTTATGCCAGTACCATGCTATTTTGGTTACTATAGCTTTGTACTGTAGTTTAAAGTCATGTTGTGTTATGCCTCCAACTTTATTGTTTTTGCTCAGAATTGCTTTGGCTATGCATGGTCTTTTGTTATTCCATATAAGTGTCAGGATAGTTTTTTCCATTTTTGAGAAAAATGTCATTGGAATTTTGATGGGGATTGCATTGAATTTGTAGGTCACTTTGGGTAGTATGGATATTTAAACACTGTTGATTCTTCCAATCCAAGAGCATAGGATATCTTTCCATCTTCCTCTGTCCTCTTTAATTTCTCTCAACAGTGGTCTGTAGTTCCTGTTGTAGAGATTTTTCACATCCTTGGTTAACTCTGTTCCTAAGTATTTTATTTTATTGGTGCCTATTGTAAATGGGCAATAATTCTTGATTTCTCGTTCTGCATGTTCTCTATTGGAGAATAGAAATACTACTAATTTTTGTGTGTTGATTTGTATCCTGCAACTTTGCAGAAATCATTTATCAACTCCAAGAGGTTTTTTTTGTAGAGGCTTTAGGATGTTCATTATATAGGATCATGTCATCTGCAAAGAGGGACAGTTTGACTTCCTCTTTCCAGTCTGGATGCCCTTTATTTCCTTCTCTTCTCTGATTGCTCTGGCTAGTACTTCCAACACTATGTTGAATCAGAGTGGTGAGAGTGGGCATCCTTGTCTAGTTCCTGTTCTTAAAGGAAAATCTTACAGCTTTTCCCCCTTCAAGATAACATTGGCAGTGGGTTTATCATATGCGGCTTTAATTATGTTGAGATACTTTCCGTCTATACCTAACTTGTAGAGAGTCTTTATCATGAACGAATGTTAAATTTTATCACATGCCTTTTCAGCATGTATAAAGATGATCATATGGTCTTTGTGTTTGACTTTATTGATATGGTGTATCACATTTATTGATCTGCATATGTTGAACCAACTTCGCATCTCAGGGATGAATCCAACTTGATCATGGTGTATAATTTTGCGTATGTGTTGTTATATTCTGTTAGCTAATATTTTATTGAGGATTTTTGCATCTGTATTCATCAAGGATATTGGCCTGTAGTTTTCTCTATTAGTTGTATCTTTGCCTGGTTTTGCTATCAGGGTGATGTTTGCTTCATAGAATGAGTTTGGGAGAATTGCCTCTGTTTCAATCTTTTGGAATAGTTTGTAGAGAATTGGTGTCAATTCCTCTTTTAATGTATGGTAGAATTCTGCTGTGAATCCATCCAATCCTGGGCTTTTCTTTGTTGGGAGCCTTCTGGTAACAGCTTCAATCTCTTTTATTGTTATTGGTCTGTTCAGATTTTCTACATCTTTTTTGTTCACTTTTGGTAGTTTGTGTGTGTCCAGAAATTTATCTCTTTCCACCATATTTTCAAATTTGTTAGCATATAGTTGTTTATAGCAGTCTCTAATGATTTCTTGTATTTCAGAGGTATCAGTTGTAATATCACCTTTTTCATTTCCAATTTTTGTTGTGTCTTCTCTCTTCTTTTTTTAGTTAGCTGTGTTAAGGGTTTGTCAATTTTATTTATCTTTTCCAAAAAATAACTTTTTGATTCATTGATTTTTTGCATCATTTTTGGGGTTTCAATTTCATTAAGTTCTGCTGTGATCTTAATGATTTCTTTCCATTTGCTAACTTTAGGTTTGGATTGTTCTTGTTTTTCTAGTTCTCTAATGTGAAGTATTAGGTTGTTCACTTGCCATCTTTCCATTCTTCTGAAGTAAGCAGTTAATGTGATAAATTTCCCCTGTAGTACTGCTTTTGCAGTATCCCATAGGTTTTGGTGTGATGTATCATCGTTTTCATTAGTTTCAATAAATTTTTTTGATTTCCTGTTTAATTTCTTCTTGGACCAATATCATTAAGTAGAATGCTGTTTAATTTCCATGAGTTTGTATAGTTTCCAGAATTTCATTTGTTATTGATTTCTAATTTTAATCCATTGTGATCTAAAAAATACATGGGATAATTCCAATTTTTTTGAATTTGTTGAGACTTCATTTGTGACCTAACATGTGATCTATCCTGGAGAATGATTCATGTGCTGATGAGAAGAATGAATATTCTGAGGTTGTTGGATGGAATGTTCTGTAGATATCTGCCAAGTCCAATTGGTCTAGAGTGTTGTTTAGATCTTGTGTTTCTCTGCTGATTCTTTGCCTAGATGATCTGTCCAATATTGACAGTGGGGTGTTCAGGTCCCCGGCTATTACAGTACTAGTGTCTATTTCTTTTTTAGGTCTAACAGAGTTTGTGTTATAAGTCTGGCTGCTCTGACATTGGCTGTGTATATATTTATGATTGTTAAGTCATCTTTTATCATTATGTAGTGGCCCTTATTATCTCCTTTTATGGTTTTTAGTTTAAAGTCTATTTTATCAGATATAAGAATAGCTATTCCAACTCTTTTTTTCATTTCTGTTTGCATGGTACATCTTTTTCCATCCTTTTCCCTCCCCTTCTGGAATACCCATGACTCAGTTATTTGAGCGCTTAGGGTTATCTGATATCTCTCTTAGATTTTCTTCAATGTTTTTAATTCTTTTTTTTTTTCTTTTTTTTTTTTTGTCTGCCTGTGTTATATCAAACAGCCCATCTTCAAGGTCAGAAGTTCTCTCTTCTGCTTTTGCAAGCCTGCTGGTTAAACTCTCTGTTGTGTTTTTTATTTTGTTGAATGAATTCTTTAGTTTGGCAAGCTCTGCTACATTCTTTTTCAGGGCATTGATTTCCTTGTATGTTTCTTCTTTGAGGTCCTGTATACTTTTCCTCATTTCATTGTGTCGTCTAGCTGAGTTTTCTTATATTTTATTTAGTTTCCTTAGAATTATCACTTGAAATTCCTTGTCAGACGTTTCAAGGGCTTTTTGTTCTATAGGATCTAGAGCTTGAGAGTTATTATCCTTTGCTGGTGTACTTTCTTGATTTTTCATATTT
>NW_007738613.1:0-989 GCF_000696425.1 Galeopterus variegatus | reverse complement strand
TAACAACTATTTATAAATTGGAAAATATCCTTCCCAGCCAATTTATACTATTAACAAATATGGATATATTAATAATATGGAGTATGGTTGTGTGTATTTTTTTAATTTCAAGAATGGTATGCTGTGCATATTCTTTTGCAACTTGTTTATCATGTAAAATTATGCTTTTGAAATTAATGTGTGATGATTCATTTATTTTAATTGATGCGCTAATTTTATTGAGTGATTATACCACAATTTATCTATTCTTCTAATGATGATATTTATATTATTCCCAGTTTTTTATTAATATAATATCATATTGAACAACACAACTTTTTGTACATTTGCCAAAATTTCTTTAGGTTGTATATCCAGAAGTGGAATTACGGCCATGTGCTTCCTCACATAAAGTTAAATTTACTGGAAATTATTACCAAGTTGCTCTCTAAAAACATGTATCAAAATATATTTCTACCACCAATGTATAAGAGATCTTATTGTTACATACACCTGCCAGCATTTGATGTAATGAGGATTTTTAATTTTTGCCAATTTGATGAATGCCAAACTGTACCTGATTTTTGCTTTTAATTATATTTGCATGGATCCTGGTGAGATTAAATATCTTTCCATATATTTGTTGGCTATTTAGGTTTTCTTTTCTATATATTGCCCATAAGTATCACTTGTTTTTTCTATTGAATTGTGTTCCATTGTGCTATTTTCATTGATTTGTATGATCTCTTGAACATTCTGAATATAATCTTCTTTTAGTTATACTCAAATATATTCCTTCAGTTTATCTCATTTTTAAAATGACATACTGTGCTCTTTGTTGCCTGGAAAATATTTTTACTGAGACTGATTTCCAAATTTTTCTTTATTTTTAGAGTTTTTGACTTTAATTTCTCACAATAATGTTTTTCACTCTTTAGTGTAGTAAAAAGAGGTAATGGTTTTTGACACCATCTGCTAGATTAATTCCTATTTGATATTTTGGATGCTAT
>NW_007738612.1:41805-42683 GCF_000696425.1 Galeopterus variegatus | reverse complement strand
GGTTGATGGCTTATTAGTTCAGTTGCAAGTGACAGAGTTCAAAAGTCCAAATAAGTTATAAAAGGTAACATGATTCAGCTCAATTATCAGAAATGGTCATATCTCCAGCTTCACATATGTCATTGAGAATCTGTCTCTCCATGTCGTGGATCTACTTACCTCTACAGTAGCTTCATCTCCAGGGAAGTCCTCTTTGCACAATGACAAATGGAGGTCTCAATGGCTCCTGACTTAGGAAGCTCCTGCACCTGGAATCTAAGAAAGATTTTTGCTCAAAATGTCCATATCAATCTCTTGAAAGGGCCCCATGGTCACCCTATTGGACCATATGCCCAAACCTTGGACTCTACAGATAGCTCTTGACCATGGATCCAGTTACTATTGAATCTCTGGGTGAAAACCTGAGAATCAACAATATGTGCAGTCGTGCTCCACGCAGGGGTAGGTGCGGGGTGGGGTCTGCCATGGTGGGAAGAGGTGTTTCATCTCTGACATTGCTTAGAATTGTAGGGGCATGATAAGAATTAAAAGTAGACCCTTTTAATTTTTAAATTGTCTACAATGCATCTTTTTTTTTTGTCTTTTTTCATGTCCGGCAACGGATCGCAACCCCCGGTGCTGCGCCCGCACCTCGCTCAACCAGTGAGCGGGAACCGGTCTGTATGTAGGATCCGAACCCTCAGCAGGAGCGCCACCGCGCTCCCAAGCGGCGCACTGTAGCATGCGCCACCGGGCTGGCCCTACAATGCATCTTTAATTGTCCCTCACCATTGGTATACAACCAAGTGCAAGCTCGTGTCTTTTTTTTTGCTTTTAATTTTTTAATAGTAATTTTGACATTTCTGTTTTTTCAAGAGAGGAGGGTATGTCATCTTGAT
>NW_007738612.1:38823-41012 GCF_000696425.1 Galeopterus variegatus | reverse complement strand
CCCAAATGAACACTAGGAAAATTCCAGGGAAGAAAAATGAACTAATCTGTCATCATTAGAACAATTACTTCATTGCTGACCTATTGTTAGGGCTGAGCCAGATGAGATGCTTCTGAAGACTTTATGTGTGTAAGCTCAGTGCTGATACAAACCCCCGTCCTCGAATATTGTATCTGTGAGTAGTTGTGCACACCCATGCATGCATGTGTGTGTGTGCATGCGTGTGTACTTCCCCCATTTTGGTCATGTGGTCTCCTGTTTTCTGTTCCACTGACTCACTCCTCTCCAGGTTAGGAGGCTCTGTCTTTCTCATGGGATTGCTTGTCTCTACTGAACAGGGTATTTTTCCTGCTCCAAGCAATATGTGTGGTGGGGGGAGGGGGGTGAGGTCTGTAACTGTCCTCTCTGAAAGTAAGTTCACCTGCTCTTACCCTGAGCCACATCTTCCACCAGGGTTACTAATAATGAAGGAAATATTCTGACCTCAATCTGTTTTTATTGCTATATTTTTCAATGGATTCTGCAATGCAGTGAATAAAGTGTTATGTATTGACACCCCCAGACCCCAAGATGTGGGAAGTTTTTTTTTTTTTTTTTTTTTGTGTGTGTGTGTGTGTGTGTGAGAGAGAGAGAGAGAAAGAGGGAGAGAGGGACAGGGAGGGAGGGACGGAGGGAGAGAGAGAAAGAGAGTGAGATGGGGTAGAAGTGACCTAGTATTAGGAAAATAGGGATGCTCCAAATGCCATCTGCGCTTGCCTTGAAAGAGAACTTGCTTGTGAAGCAGGTCACATTTGTCCTTGGGACCCCAGTCTCTTCATTGGGCTTCTGTCCCTGGACTCACGACTGCCTCTTGCCTGATGTCCCCACCACCCATCTTTTCTTTCTCTTTTCTTTCATCTTTTCCGTCTCCTTTTCTTTCTCTCTTTCCTGTCTGTGTGAACCACTCAGCTTAGATTATCTATGAGTCTTCACATAAAATTTTCTGTCCAATTGTGAAGTTAGATTACCCTGTGGGTCCTGACTTCCCTGTTTGAAAGCATTTCGGGTACTTGCATTCTCTGCTGCTTTAGTTAGAAATTGTGTTCATTTGCAAATAATAAAAACCCCAACAAGAGTAGCAAGAAAAGATGAGTTTAAAAAACCCCAACAATTTCTTACTGACATCTCAGGAAGCCTGGAGGATGCCGTCCAGGGTTGGAATGGTGGCTTCAGAGCACTACCAAGAGCCAGGCCCCTTTTACCTTTTCCTCCAGACACCCACAAAATGTGGTTAACTTCCCGAATCCCCCCACTCCCAGCAACTTCCACTTAGATCTCAAGGGCTAGAACTGTGTGTGGTGAGTGGCAGAGGATTCTGGGAAATGCAGCTCTCTTGCTAAGAAGAATGCGGGTGGGTAGATGTGGAGCTGGCACCTAATGGTAGCTGCCAGCAATTTAGAAGAGATTTAGACGGGATTTAAGATAAAGTCACGACTTACTTTTTGTTTCTGACCCCTCTGTACCATCCTGCTGTTATTACTGCACGTTGAATGCTTCTCATCTGGAAATGCAGCCATTTTTTAACCCTCCAATAGTTGCTTCACCTGTGCCAAAGACTATTTCTAACCAGTTAATATAGTCCTCATATGTAATGAATAACCTATTCTGATATTTGTAGGATCTGGTAAACTTTCCATTTGGGTCTTGACAGCTCAAAGTGAGTAGTGGTTTTATGACTTGGTATCCAGCAGTTGATTGATCCTGTGAACGCCTTGGGCTTGGGGATTATAGAAGGACCCAGCATGTGCATAAATTAGTGCTTCCTGCACAATGGAAAGTCAGTGCCTGACTGTGAACAGTACATTACTGATCACCCAGGGAAGGTGTAAAGACTTCCAAATACACGTTTTTGTTCTCCTATGGTTATATACCACGTTCCCATACCATTTTAGAGCTCAGGTAGGTGTTTTAATATATGGAATGGATATTTTTAACCTAGCCAAGTTTGTGTGAAGAAGCTTCATTAATAGTGAGTTAGATAATTGAAGCTTCCAATTTAATAATCTGTACAATTTTATAAAATGCAATTTGTAAAATATGTACTGCAATAATTTCCAGTCAATGCTCTGCATTTAATAATGTTGACAACTTCATCAGAAATTCTCATAATATTAATACTTTCAGACTATTGAGGCTAGGATTACACTAAG
>NW_007738612.1:33336-35088 GCF_000696425.1 Galeopterus variegatus | reverse complement strand
TGTGCCTAAAGTCTATATTCAGTTTACTTTAAGTAAAGATGGTAGCCCTAGATAATCTGGGTGGGCCTGATTTAATCACTTGTAGGCGTTAGAGCAGAACTTAGGTTTCCCTGAAGAAGAAGGAATTTTACCTGTGGACACCAGCTTCAGCCATGCCTGAGATTTCCACCCTCCCTTTCTGAGATCCTGCTGTACAGATTTTGGACTTGCTTAGGCAGACCCTGCAACCACGTAAGCCAATTTCTTTAATAAATCCTATTGAAATAAATCATATTAAATAAATCCTATCCTTTCATATGTCTCCTATTGGTTCTGTTTATCTGGTAGAAGACTGATTGATACAGCTGCGTTAACATGCAATCATTGTCGTGCTGTGTTCATGATGAATGGAACTTTCTGTTATAAAATGTCCCAAATTGTTTCCAAAAAATGCACCTTAACTTGAAGTCTGCTTTGAATGATATTAATATGAGCATTCCAGTGTCCTGGAGCTTCGTGTTTGCATAGTATAACATTTTCCATCATTTTTCTTTAAAAGTGTCTCTTAAATCATTTCTTGTAGATGGCATCTACTTGGATTTTACATTTTTGTGCATTGAAATAATTGTGGCCTTTTAATTGGTTTTGTCATGTACATTGTTGGATAATTCTCACTTACCTAGATCATTAACTCCACATTACATTATTTTATTTTTACTTTAAAAGTCATAAAGATTATAAAGAAAATAAGAGAAGTGTTAAAAATATGTTTTTTATTGTTATTTATATTTTTTCTCCTGAGGTAGCCACATTTTATTTATCGATACAATGCATATTTTATTTTATTTTTATCGAACCATAATAATAATAATACATATGTATATTCTGGTGGTCTTTGTTTATTCCCGTAGATTTGAGTTTCCCTCTGCTCACATTCCCTTTCAACCTGAATTTCCTTTCCATGTAGTGCATGTCTGCAAGTGAAAAATTCTCTTGGTATTTATCCTTCAAGTGCCCTTTTATCTCTCAGATTTTTAAAAATGTTATCAGTGGGCATAGAATTTCGGGTTGACATTTCTTTTTTCTTTCTTCCCACACTTTTAGGTGGCAGTCCATTGTCTTCTGGCCTCCATTGTCTCGGATAAGTCAGCTGTCATTTGTTTCATTGTTTTCCTGGCTTTAGTGTGGCTTTTGTTTTTTTCTTTTTTTTTTATTGTTTTCAATATTTTCTCTTTATCTTTCCATCAGTTTAACTATTATGTGCCTAATTATGGATTAATTTTGATGCGTTTTATTTTGAAATAATTTCAGACTTGGAGAACATGCAAAAATAGTATGAATAAGTCCTATATACACTTTACTTAGATTCCTCTAATGTTAATACTTACCAAACTTATTATATATGTAATCTATAATACTATGAAAACATCATTATATGTATTATATAATTTTTTTTCTGAACATTTTGGGACAATGTTCTCACAGATAAATAATTGTGTGTATTTCTAAAACTGAGGACACTCTCTCACATAGCTACAGTGCAATTATCAGTTGTTACAATGCTCTTCACTAATCTTCAGTCATTATTCAATTTTAATCAATTGTCTTAATAATGTCTTTTACCACAAAAGAAAATTCTGTCCAGGATCATTCATTGCTTTTAGTTCTCATGTTATTTTAGTCTTCTTTAATCTGGAACAATTCATCAGCCATTGACATTTTGAAAAAGTGCAGGCTATTTATTGTGTTAACCATCTTTTAATTTAGGATTGC
>NW_007738612.1:29916-31798 GCF_000696425.1 Galeopterus variegatus | reverse complement strand
TTGTGTGTGTGTGTGTATGTGGGTGAATTAATTTGTTTATTTTTAGCTCCCACCAATGAGTCCCCATAATTTTTGAACACCCTTAAATTTTGGTATAACAATATGCTCTAGTCTCATTTTGTACTTCTCAGTCCCAGCTCTGGAATCAGTGTTTTCTCCAGCAAGCCCTGGTTTCTATTAATGGGGCATGGTATTTGGAAACCAGTATTTGAATACTAGATATTCTCGGTCCTATTTTATGTTATTGCTTTTAGTTCCTCTCAGCATACAGAGCTGGGAAACACACATAAATACACATCATCTATTCATATATCAAATGTAAATGCATATATCAATATGTGCATTCATATCTATATCCATCTATTAAACAATGAGTTCATACTGATACCACCACCAATTCCAACCCAGTACAAAAGGTTTATTCTCACTTCCTCTGTCTCTGTACCTGATGTTGAAAATCCTGGCATTACCTAGCCACAATATATTTATTTATTTGCTCAATATTAGAATTTAGAGAAAGTAGTACTAGGATTGCTAACTCTTGCCACTGCAAAAGCACACAAATCTCTTATAAGTAAAGTTCAACATTTGTTTATATTTCTTTTTTCTGTTCAGCCTGAGGATATAAAATAAAAATAAAATGTTTAGAACTTACTGTGGTCAGCTCTTTCCCTCCTTTCCAGTGTCCTTATGTCTCTCATTTGAAATATAATTGGTTTATTTCTATTTGTGTTTTAGGAGTATGTTTGACTTTAATATTTTCGTATATATGGTACCTGCCATCATTCCAAAGTCAGACTATGTACAGTAGTATGCTAGAGAGATGTTACCTTTCATCCCTTCCATGCTTTTCTGACTCAACTTTCTATTTGTATTTTTGTTTACATATCCTATATTTCTTTGCCCAAGAGTGAATATATCTATATATTAAATAANTTTTTGTTTACATATCCTATATTTCTTTGCCCAAGAGTGAATATATCTATATATTAAATAAATGTATTTATTTTCTTATTTCTTCTAATATAAAATGTTTCAAACTGTAGATATTTACAGTTTTCACTTAGCAATATATCTAGGAAATCACTTCATATAAAAGTTCTTAGAGATGTTTCTGTTCCTTTTTTAAAGCTGCATAGTATACCCTTGTGTGGATGTATCTCTTCTTTCAACTCCTGCACATGGGGATTTGGTTTTAGTAACTGGCAATTTTAAACAATGTTGCAATGAATAACTTTGTGCATATGTATATTTGCATTGTTGAAGTGTATCCTCAGGGTAAATTACTCAAAGTAGGGTTGCTAAAACGGAAGATAAATGCTAAGTAGGTTTACTAAATATTATGTGAACCAATTTACATTTCAACCAGCAGTGTATGAAAGTGCATTCTCCCAGAGCCCCAACAAAAAATGTGTTGTGATACTTTTTAATTTTTGACAGTCTGATAGGTAAAAATAGTAACAGTGTAGTTATTCTTATAAAACTTTTTGTGGTTATAATTTATATTTAACAAACTTCATCCATTTTAATTATATAGTTTGATGATTTTTGACAAACGTATACATCGGTGTAACCACTAGCACAATCAAGGTATAGAGCATTTTTATTTCCAAAAGTTTGCATGCTGCCCCTGACAACTAGCAACCTCTGGTCGTATTCTGTGACTGCAGATTAGTTAGCCTGTGCTACAATTTCCTATACATATAGAATCACAGCATATACTCTTTCATGTTTGAATTTCACTCAGCATGTTTTGACATTCATCCATGATATTGAGTATTGATTTCTTACTGTTGAGCAGTGCTACATATGTAGATTTACCATAGATTGTTTATCCATTCACCAGATGAAGGCCATTTGGATTGTTTTCAGTTTTTGGATA
>NW_007738612.1:26004-29528 GCF_000696425.1 Galeopterus variegatus | reverse complement strand
GATGACTGGATCATAGAGTATATGGATATTTAACTTCATAAGAAACTGTCAAAGCTTTTTAAAATGTTTGCACCATTTTATACTCCCACAGCCATGTATAAGAGTTCCAGTTGTTTGTATCCTCACCAACACTTTTTATTGTCAGTCTTCTTAATTTTAGCTGTCCTAGTGTGTATAATGTGCTACCTCATTGAGGTTTTAATTTCTCTTTGTGTAAAGCTGTTAAGCATTTTCCATGTGCATATTGACGATTTTTATATATGTTCATATGTTAAGTCACTTCAAATATTTCAGCAATTTTCATTGAGTTGTTTTATTATTGAATTCTAAGAATTCTATATACACAGGATCTTCAAAAATGTCATGCATATATTCGTTATTATCTTTTAATTCTATTTTCCCATGAACTTCTTGAAATACCCTTGTTTATTCTGGATATCATTATTTTGTCAGTTAAATGTATTGCAAACATTTCCTGCCTGTTTGTGGTTTGAATTTTCATTTTCTTAACACTGCCTTTCAGAAACAGAAGTTTTATATTTGCATTAGGTCTAATTTTTTGTTGTAGTTTTTTGTTATTGGTGTCACAGCTAAGAAATCTTCCTGTACTCAGAGAGATTTTTTGCTTCTATTTTTGTCCACATGTTTATAGTTTTAGCCTTTACACTTAGGGCTATGGTTCAATTTCTGTTAAGTTTTGTCAAAAATCAATTGTCTACAGATGTGTGGTCTATTTCTGGATTCCATATTGTTTTCTAATGATCTATATGGACGTAATGTGAAATTGTCCCAATAATTCCCGGTGAAGGTGAAGTAACATGAATAATTATTTACAGATGTCCCCTCTTCAGAGTGGAGACATCTCATGCACTTGGTCCACCTGAAACACCTATAATCAATTGGGTCCTCAACAGTCAGTCGCTACCTCCTATCTTGACTATCAAAGTTTTGTTTATCCCAAATATCCTGGAAAGTTCACTCCCACCCCTCAGAGTAATTTATATCTTACTTAATATGGCCAATTTTGTTAAATTTATTCTTTCAATACATCTTGAAAGGGCCACAGAGCATTGGAATTTTAGAGTAGTGCATCCTCAGTTACACAGGGATTAAGAAAGTGCTGACTTCAACACTCAGCCTTTCTGAACTGAGCAAATTATATGCCCACCTTAAGCCTCAGTTTCCTCATGAGCAAAGTAGGGACGGCAACAATACATGCTATTTAATTTCTACAGTTATCTAACAGTATCTACTCTATACTAAAGTATTATATTTAAAACACAGCATGTATCAGTGGCATATGATGATAACTAACAAGATTTTCAATAAATATGTATTGTCTGTATATTTTATTGCAACTCAAACACTTTGTCTTTTGAATAACCTCCAAGTACTTCCATATACCACCTCCGTGACATATGCAGGGAGAAACACTCAGATATATCATTTTCAGATGTTCACTGAACTGCCTTTAAAATAATCTTTTTATGCTTTCAGACATACTAAGTCTAGTTGGTGCTTGTAACATCTTCATTTGTTCTGCATTGAAAATTCAACTTCAGATTTCACAGTGGAAACATAACTCATGAAGAGAAATCAATATTTACATGCTCAGAGTTAAGCAAAACCAGGTTTCAGATCATGAGTCAGATCAATCTAGTGCTAGGATCAGGAGATCTGTGTCTATCAGCATTTCATTTTTAATTGATAATGGCATCCGAAGCTAATCACTCTCAGCTTTTCAAATAAACTTGTACCATTTTCTTGAGTAATTTATTGATACATGGGAGATGGCTAACAGAGTTGCATGCATTTGGTTTGATAGATAGTGTGATCTGTGTGCACATAATTTATTTTAAATGACCCCATTGTTATAAAAACATTTTATGAATCAGAAAAAGTGATAATTTTTCATAGGGAAGAATAAACGTTTACGCTGACGACAGCATTTTTAAGCTTTTATCAACTATAAGCTGATTTTTATTTGTTTTTATTCTACAACCTGGGTCAGCCTGTGATTTCAACTAATGGTTTAGTAACTTTAGGGAATTAGTAAACCCTATGCTTAATTAACACTGTCTTTGACCCTGCTAGTAATAGCATCATATCACAGAAATATACCAGATAATTTCAGTACCTTTAATTCTTGGCAAAATTACCTATGAACATATTATAACAGATGGATTAAACAAAGTTATGTATTTGGATAAACTCATAGAACTGTGTAATACCAAGAGGAATCCCTAATGTAAAATTAAGTTAATAATAAGATATCAATATTGATTCATAATTTAAAAAATGTGCAACATTAGTGTAACATCAATAATAGGAGAAGATGTGTAGGTGTGTGTGTGGAGGATATAGAAACTTTATGTACATTCTACTCAATTTCTCTGCAAAACTAAAACTGCTATAAATATTTAAAAAATTAAAATGCTGTCCTGAATATCAATATTTTAGAAGGCCAGACTTCTAGGAAAGGGTTCTATTTTTTAAATTAATTAATTTTAATTGATGTATTGTAATTGTACATATTTATGGGGGTAGAGTCTGATGTTTTCATTCAAATATATGTTGTATAATGATCGGGTCAGGGTAGTTAATGTATCAATCACTCATGCATTTATCATTTCTTAGTGATGAAATAATTCAAAAGCCTCTCTTCTAGCTATAATACACCAAACTTAACTGTTAACCATAGTCACCCTACTGTGTAAGAGAGCACCAGAACTTATTTCTCCTACCTAAAAGTAATTTTGTACAGAAAGGATTCTATTGTACAAGAGATACCCAGTATTTCTTCAGTTATAGCTCCCATTATCAACTACTATATTGGCAGTCTGGTTTATGGATCAATCTCTCAGGAATTTGTTCATAATGAATCATTTTGCTTGAACCAGATTATGTCTGAATAAGCAGATAAAAACAGAGTTACAGTCTTGCAATACTAAATATTTTATTTTTAAAGAAAATCTTTAAGGGCTGCTTTATTGAGACAAATAAGCAGGGACTTCTGAGCAGTGAAATCTGCGTTAAAATGATAATCAATTAGATGCCTTACAGGATCTGCTGCTGCTGAGGTCTTGGTGAGGCTGCCCTGCCAAGGACTTGCAAAGTTTTTAGCAGCAGAGGCCTGCAAGCTTATCTTTCAATAGAGACACCCTTGTACCTGATGGACTCCAGGTTGTCACTTGAAGAGCTTTCTTTATTTTATTGTTAAGAACTAGATGTTATACCTTTACCTGCAATAACAGAGTTTAACACACTTAGCCAAATACTCTTGAGAAAAAGACCTATTGTGTCGTGATTTCTCTCACCAGTGTCTGGGATTTATACTCCTTGAATTCCTTAAGCAATTTACTGTGTAGTAAATATTCACCTTGGCCCAGAAAAGGGATGTGAGGAACGACACATAATTTTCAGGTTAATGTCTTTATCTCATGTCTGAAGGGAATTACTAAACCAGAAGTCCCGTTTTTCCTTCCAAAATAGAATTTTCAATGCCAGTGTAGGTTGGCAGGGTG
>NW_007738612.1:25141-25858 GCF_000696425.1 Galeopterus variegatus | reverse complement strand
GCAAGCTTATCTTTCAATAGAGACACCCTTGTACCTGATGGACTCCAGGTTGTCACTTGAAAGGCTTTCTTTATTTTATTGTTAAGAACTAGATGTTATACCTTTACCTGCAATAAGAGAGTTTAACACACTTAACCAAGTACTCTTGAGAAAAAGACCTATTGTGTTTTTCCTGATTTCTCTCACCAGTGTCTGGGATTTATACTCCTTGAATTCCTTAAGCAATTTACTGTGTAGTAAATATTCACCTTGGCCCAGCAAAGGGATGTGAGGAACGACACATAATTTTTAGGTTAATGTCTTTATCTCATGTCTGAAGGGAATTACTAAAACAGAAGTCCCGTTTTTCCTTCCAAAATAGAATTTTCAATGCCAGTGTAGGTTGGCAGGGTGGAACTGCTTTGGGGATAAGTGAACCTCACGAAGGTTTGGCATGTAGAATTTTATAAAAAAATCTTGTCATTATTAAGCGTGCTCAGTAATAAGCTTTCCAACCTGGGAAGCTTTGAAGATGTGTCCTCAAGCTACTCGATGTCACCCACACCTTCCAGGATTGAGGGGAACTGGTTAATGTCTGCTTACTCTAGCAAGACAACCTGGCACTCAGTGTTATGTAATTGCTCCTATTTATAGAGAAGTTAACTGGCAAAACTTGAAGCAGTGCATGGCAATTACAGGGCCACCCCATAAAAGGTTAGGCATAAATTTTTGGCTTTG
>NW_007738612.1:4145-25080 GCF_000696425.1 Galeopterus variegatus | reverse complement strand
AGCAGTGCATGGCAATTACAGGGCCACCCCATAAAAGGTTAGGCATAAATTTTTGGCTTTGGGATCAATGGGATTATTTCCCATGTGGGGTGATTCTTCTAGAATGAATGTGTGAGTCTAGGCACATGCACAGGGAGACCCAGACCTGTCACCACACACACCCCTCTGTTTATTCATTCAACAATTACTTATGGAATGACCACCCTGAGCCAGACAATCTGCACAGTTTCAAGGAAAAATGGTAAGTGAGGAAGATAAAAACCCCTGCACTCGGGAAGTTTACATTCTAGAGAAGACAGGCAGGACAAGGAGCCATCGTGCAATGAAGACAACAAGCAGCTTCTAGGACAGCGAGCCCCGGCTAGGCATTGGTCAGGAAAGAGCTCTTGAGCAGAAGACAATGAGAGAGAACTTTAACACTTATGTATGTGCACACTTAGAGTAATTCTCCCTCATCCATGGGGGAAATATTCCAAGACCCCCAGTCCATGCTTAAAACCGTGGATAGCAGTGAACCCTATACATACTATGCTTTTTATGATACATACCTACCTATGATAAAATTTAATTTGTAAATTAGGCACAGTAAGAGATTAAAAACAATAACTAATAAAAAGGAAAAATTATAAAATATGCTGTAGCAAAAATTATGTGAATGTGGTCTCTCTCAAAATATCTTACTGTACTGTGCTGCAGATAACTGAAACCGTGGGAAGTACAGATAACGAAAAACTCCTGTACTTATTAGCAAACCCAAACCTTTTAATTCAGGCATATGGGGGACTCCACCAACTAATTTCTGCTCCTCTTCCAGACCTCTTGGCAATCATTCTCAGACTTTCTTTTGTCTCTTCAAAGAGCACTATGGATAATTCTATGTAGTGGGAAGTACAGATAACGAAAAACTCCTGTACTTATTAGCAAACCCAAACCTTTTAATTCAGGATTCAGGCATATGCGGGACTCCACCAACTAATTTCTGCTCCTCTTCCCGACCTCTTGGCAATCATTCTCAGACTTTCTTTTGTCTCTTCAAAGAGCACTATGGATAATTCTATGTAGCACTAATAATTGTGTATAATGATTTAATGGTGTGCCGGGCATTATCAATTTTTAAAAATTCATCATCATCATCAATAATCAAAGAACACTGCATAATGTGTATCTATGCCACCAGAGAGCATCAATTTGATGCAGATATTCTCTGTTTGGTTAACAGTCACTTAAGTGTTCTCTATAGGAAATTGCAGTTGTGTGTGAGTGTGAGTGTGTGTTAAGGTGATATCTGGGAGTTATTAGTCTCTGTCCTTACCTTTATAACTCTGGGGAAAGCTATAAGCAATTTTTATAAAGAATCGAGGGATTTATCAATAGGAAAGAGCCTAAGAGCTTGTGTTACTGCAGTAAAAGCAGCTACAACAAGTAAGCCCCAACATTTTAGTGGTTTAAAGCAATAGGGATTTCTGCCAGCTCACGTAACAGTCCAGGGTCGATGGTCCTACTCAAACCACAATGGTTTAGAGACTGAGGCTCATTAAATCTTGCAACTCTGCTGTCACCCAGGGCCTTGCCACCAACTGAAAGAGAAAAAAAGGATGAAGAACACACATCTTGACTTTTTTCTTGCCTTGACTTCTTTGTGAAAAATATACATCCATTCACATTCTGTTGGGAAAAACAATGCACATGGCCCAACCTGGATGCAAAGTGGGAGGTGCGGGAGGAAATATTTCCCTTGGCTGCTGCCAGTACATTCCAGTGATAACTCTGTACTATGGGAAAAGGTGTATGAATTTTGGTGTTAATTTAGTCATCCTGTAGCATGAGATATATGTTTGCACTTTATTCCCAAGCAGAATATTCTAACCCCAAAGGATGGGGATGTGCCAATGTGCCACCCAGTCTGTACATGTAGCACAAAGCTCAGGACCTCTGGCTTTTATCACTACTGTCCACAAGACTCAACTGTGGCTTCTCAACGTCTAGAGACCTATGACCCAATACACAAGTCTTGTGTGTCTTTTGTTCAACAGTGGTGTCATGAAACAAGGACAGGGTAACTTCAACCCAATCTCCAGTACAGAAAAGAATGAAAGAAATGGGAGGCAAATAGTACTCACTGGTCCATAGCATTTAGGAACTAATGCTGGGTAGGTGTTGTGGAGAACCTTGGGTGGTAGTGGGATACATTTTTTGATTAAACCCTAATTGTGCGACCTGGGAGAAACTCTCTTATTCATTGTCTCTTTCCCATGGAGCTTATATCCTAGCTGGGGATACTGGCAAAAAAACAAACATTATTTGTAAATCTACTAAGGGGAGAGAGTTGATGGCAATGAAGGGTTGCAATTTTGATATAATGACCTGTCAAAGAAGCATTTGGATAAAGACCTGGAGGAACCAAGAGAGACAACGACAGTCTGGGAGCCATGATGATGCAGGGATGGAGAATTCTGGGCGAGGAGCCACTTCTCAAGTGGCTGAGGGTCAGCGATAAGTCCAGTGTCTGCAGTGGAAGGAGTGAGGGGAAGAGCTGTAGGAAGTGAGGTCTGAGAAGAAAGAAGGGGTACATCATGAAAGGCTGACTCTTCCACTGTGTGTACTTTGGTTTTCACTGGGAAGTTCTGAATAAAGGAGAAACATGATCACACTTGTCATAACCCACTGATTGTTGACTTGAGACAAAGTGGCAGATGCTTGGAGGGCAGCTGAGAGGATACCGCAGCAGTCCAGTGGTGTCCAAGCTGACCTGGGCACCAAGCAGTCTGGAGCCAGTGTATTTCACAATGAGAAGTGTTGGGACATTTGATCACGAGCACATCTTCCAATTCTGTAGTTCAATGAATAACTACGCCTTTGTGTGTGTATATATTTGTATTGCTTTATCTTTCTATTTGCAAACTAATTTATGAAGATGCTTAGGGAAGGAAAGACTAAAAGAATTGCTTGAACAGATGTGCTCAGAATTAGTGAAACGCATGTACCCTGAAAGAGATCTTAGAGACCATTTGCTTAGTTTATTGAGTCTACTCATTTCCTCTTTCACACAAGAAATTTGAACCCTAGGGTGGTTTTGATTTTCACACAGTCAGATAAGAAGTGAGAGTGCTAAACTTAGTTTTTCTAATTGCTACACACAGAAAAAATAAAAAGTTAATTGACTTGCTGGAAGCAAGAAGACATATCTGTAGATCTACATTCCAATTAACATCTCTATGGCCCTGTTTTATATTTCTTCCCTAAGCCCAACTTTGAAAATTAAGGTGTAATTTACATAGGGTAAAATTCACCCTTTTAGTACAGGGTTCAGTGAGTTTTAACAAACCTGTACGGGCATGAAAGTGTTACCAGATAAGATGGTCTGGAGAGGTCAGATGCTGGATCTTGACCCTGTCTTCTACCAGGTTCTTGACTCTGCCACAGGAAAGAGTTTAAGGGTAGAGCAGGAGTAGAAAGCAGAAAGAGGTTTATTGCAAAGGGAAAGAAACACACACTTCACAGACAAGCCATGGCCTGGCTCGAGAGTGAGCAGCAGTCTGCCTTGTTCCTGGATTCCAACTCTATAGTTGGCTATTCTATACGTATTCATGCCATCTAGTGAAGACTTAACTAATGGGGTGGTTCCTGGTTATGTAACTGGTTATGTGTCATAGCCCTGCACATGCTATGTTGGTCTCTTTGGAGCATGCTCATCAGTCAAAGTCCAACATATACACTGAAAATTACTTAAAATATATTCTGTGCTCTCTAGTGCTTCCAGTAGAAGGTCATCCGAGGATAAACTCCTTTCTACTGAGCATAAATTACATAAGTCTGCCCCCTGAGGTCTTGGTCTCCCCGCTTTGGGGCTGAAAATAAGTGCAACAAGCAACAGTGACTCAGGACTCAGAGGAGGGGCTTGAGTCCTGGGGGAGTGGTGTGAGACCCCGGGGAGTGCCCTAAAACCTGAACCCAGGGAAACTGGGCACCTCCTAGCTCATAACTACAGCCACAATAGAGACTTCGAACCGTTCCATCACCCTAAAAATTTCCTAGTGACCCCTTGTAGTCAACCCTTCCCCTAGCACACAGCTCTATTGACCGCTGATCAGTTTGCCTTTGCAAAAATCTTATATGAATGGGATAATACAGTATTTAACTGACTTGCGGATTTTTCTTTTCAGATTGTAAGTTTTTGCTTCCTTTATTATCAATTTCTGTTTTAAGATACACACGTTTGTATGTGTGCTTTTTAAAACGAACTTTATTTTTTAGAATTGTTTTAGGTTTGTAGCAGAATTGAGCAGAAGGTACAGAGAGTTCCAATATACTCTCCACCCTCCTGTAAACACAGCCTCCCCCACTCTGAACACCTCCCACCATAGTGGTACATTTGTTACAATCGATGAACATGCACTGGCACATCATTTTCACCCAAAATACATAGCTTACTCTAGGGTACATTCTGTGGGTTTAATGTATAAT
Source organism: Galeopterus variegatus (assembly GCF_000696425.1). Classification (NCBI taxonomy): domain Eukaryota; kingdom Metazoa; phylum Chordata; class Mammalia; order Dermoptera; family Cynocephalidae; genus Galeopterus; species Galeopterus variegatus. The sequence goes on along the minus strand of NW_007738612.1, from coordinate 20,616 downwards.
GACATGTGTCTGCCATTATAGTCTCATATGGAATAGTTCCACTGATGTAAATTATCTGTCCTCGACCCATTGATCCCTCCCTCGGCCTCTCCTCTAACACCTGGTAATCACTGGTCCTTCTACTGTCTACACACTTTTCCCTTTTCCAGAGTGTCATGTCATTGAAATCACACAGTATAGAACCTTTTGGGATTGGCTTTTTTTCACTTAGTAATGTGAATTTAAAGATCCCCCCACATCTTTTTGAGGCTTGACAGCTCATTTCTTTTTAGCACTAAATAAAATTCCATTTTCTGCATGTACCACAGTTTATGTAGCCAGTCATCTACAGAAGGACATCTTGGTTGCTTCCAAGTTTTGGCAATTATGAATAAAGCCGCTACAAACATTTGTGCGCAGGTGTTTGTGTGGACACGTGTTTTCAAATTATTTGGGTAAGTGCCATGGAGTGTGATTACTGAACTACATGGTAAGAGTCTGTTTAGTTTTGTCTTCATGGTGGACGTCCCATTTTGCTCTCGCATTTGCAATTAGTGAAAGTTCCTGTTGTTCCACGTCTTCACCAGCCTTGGGTGTTGTCAGTATTGTGTATTTTGGCCATTCTAGTAGGTACAAATAGGTAGGTCGCTGTTTTAATTTGCAACTGCTGAATGAAACATGGTGTGAACATCTTTTCATATGCTTCTTTTCCAAGTGTGAATCTTCTTTGGTGGAGGTGTCTATTCAGGACTTTTGCTGATTTTTAAATTGAATTGTTTATTTTCTTACTGCAAAATTTTTAAGTTCTCTTTGTATAGTTTGGATAACCATCTTTTATCAGACAGATGTTTTGCAAATGTTTTTTTCTCAGTCTGTGGTTTGTCTTCTCATTCTCTTTATAGTGTCTATTGCAGGGTAGAAGTTTGTAATTTTAATGAAGTCCAGCTTATAAAGGATTTCTTTCATGGATTGAGCCTTTTGTATTGTACCTTTCATCAGCATACCCAAGGTCTCCTGGGTTTTCTCCTACATTATCTTGTAGGAGTTTTACAGTTTTGTGTTTTACATTTAGTTATTTGATGCATTTTGAGGTAATTTTTATGAAGGATGTAAGGTCTGTGTCTAGATTTTTTTTTTAACATGTGGATGTCTACTTGCTTCAGCAATATTTGTTGAAAAGACTATCTTTGTTCCATTGTATTGCCTTTGCTCCTTTGTCAAAGAACAGTTGACCATATTTATGTGAGTCTGTTTCTGGGATCTCTATTCTGTTCCACTGATCAATTAATCTATTCTTTCACCATTACCACAGTGTCTTGATTACATGGAGCTTTACTGTAATTTTTGGAGTCAGGTAGTGCCGATCCTCTGATTTCATTCGTTTTTTTTTCTTTCAATATTTTGTTGGCCATTATGTGTCTATTGCCTGTCCACATAAACTTTATAATCAGTTGGTCAATATCCACAGAAAAACTTGCTGAGATTTTTATTGGGATTGTATTGGATTTATAAGTCAATTTGGGAAAAAATGGCATCTTGAAAATATTGAGTCTTCCTATTCATGAATATAAAATATCTCACTATTTATCTATTTATTTAGTTCTTCTTTGATTTCCATCATCAGAGTTTTGTAGTTTACCTCATATAGTTCTTGCACTTATTATGGGCCCAGAATACTTTTAGGGGCCCATAACAATGTTTTAATTTATTTTAAAATCAGAAGAAAAAACAGATTTTTTAGGTTGAACAAAATGTTTTAATATACAATATTGATATATGTCTTTATATTAGTCTAATCATATGATACAATTTTCAATTTTCATTATGGCAGATGGGGCTTATAAAGGAAAAATGCCTGTGGCCCCAGGAAGTCCTAATGAGGACCAGTTTCTACATAGCTCCCAGAGATATGTTCAAAGCAGTCTTTAAAATGACATTGCTATTTACTATGGATTTATCTTTTCTCCACTGAGAGCAAAACCATTTTCCTCTCCTGTTCCTAGCAGACCTTGCCATTTCCTAAATTAAATATTTGCTAAGAATTTACTCTATACCTTTGTATGGTCCCTGCCTTCAGTTTAGTCTTTTTATTTTCTCTTGCTAAAGACTAGAAACTTCTAAATTAAAGAAAAAAATGAAACAAAACAAAACTACCATCCAAACAAACCAGACAAAAATATCCCAGCTAGAGGGATGCTCTTACCTGGATCAATTTTCTTCTTTCTCTATGACAGTAGTTCTCAAAGTTCAATCCCCCGACCAGCAGCATCAGCATCGTCTGGGCAATTGTTAGAAAAGGAAACTGTAGGACTCCACCCCAGAGCTACTGAATCAGAAACTCTGGATGCATGGTACCAATCTGGTTTTCACAAGCTCTCAGGTGATGCTGATGCATGCTAAAGTTTGAGAACCACAGTTCTAAAACATTGGTTCTTTACCAAACTGCAAAATAGAATCACCTAGAGAGATTTTAAAAATACAGATACTTGGGCTCCCATCCAGACATTCTGATTCAATTAGTTTGTAGTGGGGCCCGAGCGTAGGTGTTTTTAAAGAGCTTCACAGATGATTCTAATGCATAGCCAGGGCTGAGAACCACTGTGCTATTTCATCAGATTGAACTTTTCTATGTCAGGCATGTGGGGGTGTAAATGCGTGCGTGCACGTGTGTGTTTGTGTCAGAAACTTTGTATGATTGTGAGTCCTAAATCTTTGCCCAAATGTCTCATTCTTAGAAAACTTCCTGTCACAGAGAATACTGTAGAAAATTCATGTTCCCTTAGTAAACAAATACATGTTACATATTTACTACTTAATTTGGGCACTAGACAGTGGTTGACAAAGTATGACCCATTGCCCAAATCCAGTCCACAGACTGTTTTTATGTGGCTCATGAGATAAGAATGGTTTTTACATCTTTAAAACTTAAAAAAAAAGAAGAATGTGCAGCAGAGAATATATGTGGCCCACAAAACTTAAATGTTTACTATTTGATCCTTTACAGAAACTTTTGCTAATCCTGCTAGGAGCTGCAGCAGGGACATCTATAGAAACATTTGTAAACTAGTTTTAGAAGCAAGGGTAACATGCAGAACAGTCACAGTGTAAGACTATCTGAGCCTTAAATGATGCAACACAGACTACAAATGCTATGGAAAATTAAGAAATCATAAGGAAGTTGGAACTCATCTGAGCTTTAAAGCATTTAGGTAGGTGTAAGAGGAAATCCATTTCACATAAGGCCTTCGGGTAAGGGAGTTTCAGATTTTAGGAAACTCAACTTTAATGCTTTGAATGAACTTAGAATACAGAGTTCCTAGCATTATTGCTTTGAGGGTTCTGCCAACTGGATTTCCTTCATATAGAACATTTTCTCCTCATGCATTTGTCTTTGATGATGTATCTGGGGGGCGGGGCAGGGGATCGGTGATGTAAGGCAGCCTGTCCCAAAGTTTGTTTGACAGCAGGTAACTTCCTCAGAGAAGACTATGCTAAGGTAGACATTTGTCCCTACTGCCATCATTTCACCCTGTGTGTGGTCATATCACTGAGCACCACCTGAAAATGACTCGCTTGTATTTTGTTGCCTGTCTCTCCTGCTGGAATGTAAAACTCATCAGTGTAGGAGCCTTGTCTTTCCTATGTGATCCCACATTACCAGCACAGACCTCAGCACTTGGTGTAGAGTAGGCATTAAATAAAAGGTTTCTAGAATGATGATTCATACGTGCTATTTTAAAAAATGCAATAGAAATAAGAAAAGGGTTGCTAAATTAGATATATTTGGGGACTGAGTGATACCAAGGAAAACAAGCAGTTCTTTAAGTGCAGGAATCATCAGAACACTTAATATGTTGAGGTTCTAGCTTGATAGGTAAACATTATATTTATTATATAGGCAAGAGTGCAAAATGTTTACAACTGCTTATATTAGATGCAGATACTATAGGGTAGAATTGCAGATCAAAGTTTATAAGAAAATAGAACTGGTGATTTCTTCACTATAGGCAGCCATATGTTTATGAGGCTTTACTTGGTATTCTTTTGATTGATAGCCTTTTGGTTTATACAATTGATTGTGCATAATATAATCATGGAGATTTATTACCACCATAGTCATCTGTATATATTTAGATTGTTTAGAATGAGACAGAGTTAAACAGTCTTCTAAGGATAATTATTATCCCCGATTAAAAGGCCTCCCAAAGTAGAACCTAGTTTATAGACCTAATCACTGCATGGGGAAAGGGTACCTGAGTCTTTTTCACATATAAAAATGTAATAAGCCATGGTTGCTTGGAGTCCCTTGAACTCTTGCTCTGTCTTCTGATTGGATATGAAGAGTTTTGGTATCATTTCATTTGGGGAGAGTTATTCATCCCAGGTAATCCTACAGTCACTCAGTTAGCCAAACATCGTTATTCTTACTTTTGAAATTAGTTGGAATTCTCTGTTGAAAGTCAGTCCAGGTTGAAAATCCATTCAATCATGCAACAGAAATGGGACTGCTTTCTGGGTTCCAGGTGCTGTGTCAGGCTCTCCATGCAATGGAGACAAATGAGAAATGGTTCTGGTTCCCCTAACATCTATAACATAGCAGAAGAGCTGGCCAAATCCCATGTTTACAAAAGAAACTTGAAGCAAGAGACTCAAAACATGGAAACCAGAATTCCAGTACCCCTGTGATATCCAAGTCTCACTAAAATGCTTGCTCTATCTCTTCAAACTGTTTTTTGTTTTCCTTTCAGTGTGACTTGCAATAGTTTCTTGGCAGCTGTACATTGTATAATTGGTAAAAAGGAATTGCAGTAAATAGGCCTTTAATAATGTGTTGGCAGGTGTGGGAAAGGGAAAGCATTCTGTAGTCCTGTGTTTAGGTCTTAGTCTTACTGAGCCTGTGCCTTTGGAGTGTGAACTTCACAAATGCTTTTTAATCACTTCCCTCCACCTTTCAGTGGTACAGGATGGGGAGAGTCATCTGGAATTCTGTATTTCCCTTCTACATGGAAGGACAGTCTAGAATGGGCTGGCTTTGGGTATTTCCCTGCTCCCAGTTCTAAAAAATCCGGTAGGTTAGGCTCTAGTTAAATACTTTCTCCTTACTAAAAAGAACAGAATGCTCCAGTGTATTTCAAAATAGTCCTTTCCCTACCCCTGCCGGCAGTATGAGAGGATTTTTCTCTGATCGTCACTGTGAAAACTTGGTAGAGCTCCTGGAGCTAAAATTCATAAAAGAGCGGGGCCTCCCCAATGACTAGGTCCCCGCGGAGTTTTTAACTCTCTGACTTGTCTATACCGAGCCTCCAGCAGTGTGCCAGTTACCATGCAGGTTTCCCTGTCCTGGCACTGCTTCTGTGGAGGTTTATGCTCTGCTAAATTGTAATTCTCTGTATCCAAACTCTCTGACTTGTCTATACCGAGCCTCCAGCAGTGTGCCAGTTACCATGCAGGTTTCCCTGCCCTGGTACTGCTTCTGTGGAGGTTTATGCTCTGCTAAATTGTAATTCTCTGTATCCACCTGGTGGTCTCTCCAATTTGGGGGCAATTGTTTGCCTTGTGACCTTACTTCTCTCACAGATCTAAGGAGAGATTTTAGTATTTTTGTTTGTTCAGCTTTTTACTCGATATTAGGAAAAAGTAACGACTTCCAAGTACTTACATGCCAAACTGAAATTTTGCTTATTTTAACAAATGAATGAGAAAACATTTCATATCAATGAAGCTTCCCATTACTCATAGTGAACCAAGATTAGAGAATCAACTGAACATCTTGTCAAATTCTTCATTTAAAATAAACATGTAAAAGGGAAAAGGTGCTGAATTATGTTTATTACGATGGGTAGAATAAAAATAACACATTTATCCTAAATCACCAATGTTTTAAACTATGGGTCAAACTGATATATTTGAGCTAACATCTAAATATTTGATAAGGTCTTTTAGTAAAATAATCCTTCCTGTATTTTTAAAAAATTGCTTTAAAGTTATCTATCTTTAGTTTACATAAAAAGAAAAATAATAGTAGAATTTTAAAGTGACAATATGCCCTTATTTTATCCCTAAATATTTTGTCTTCAGACTAAAATAAGTGGACTGTGAATTGCATTTTTAAATGCTTTTTTCCCCTAAGCAGTAATTACTGGCAGGCTGTAATTTATAAAATTCTATTGTTAAATATTCTTAACCACAAGTAATGGTAAAAGTGAGTAGAGACCCATTGGTGTTTCAGTTTTAATATTACTGAAATATTTCAATTTATTAAAAATTCTTAGGATCCTAATTTGTTTCCTAAATAAAAATTCAGAGAATTCGGGAAAATCTTGGAATGTTATAAACTGAGCTAAAATAAATTTGGTTTTAGGGTGATTTCCTTTTTTATGACTTTCTGTATACAAATATTGTGTGTTGTGTGCTGCACAACTGCAGCGGATGCCATTCAGAGAGACTGCAAGATGCATGGCACCCCTGGGATCTATGTGATGTAGTGGCCTGTGAGAATTAAAATGTGTGCATGCATTTAAAAGTTGCTCCATTAATCCTGTGTTTTCCTTAACCACAGTCAGTAACATGACAGTAAAAAGGAAGAGAACGTGCTGGAAAATAATTGTGGATTGTATTCTATTTGTGTGCACTGGGATCCCATATAAAGACAGAATGTTCCACTAAATGAGCTTGGAGTTTGTCTTCACCTTTTATTTATTTCTCTCATCTTTTTCGGGCAATTCTCAGGAAGATGAACAGTGTTCATTTAATTATCTTTTAAGCTTCTCTGGACTATAACTACATGGATCCTCATTTCTGTGAGTGAATGATTGAGCAGTTCTATTGCTGAAACTATTAGATTTAGAGAGTTTATTGATTTGAAGTCTTAGAACAGGAATGGTCAATATACTGGTTTGGTATTTTAGTTCATTTAGATTTAAAAATTCCTAGAGATAGTGGAGACTGGGTTTCTGCTTTTGAATTAATGATGATAATGGCTAAGCAATTTTTAAAAACCCGAGCTTTACCTTCATGGAGTTTAGAAGATACTGTTAAAAGCTCAATCTGTGCATGTGATTATTGAACACACATACAGAGGCTTATTAACATCAACTATGGATTGAGGATCTCTAGCTTGATAACATTTGGGTCTGGAGAAATTGTACCTTGTAATTGACTTCTTTACTTAAATCATCTTGGTACTATTTTACTCAGAGTAATAAAACGGCACACTCTCCAGATAGATTTAAAATTGATTATCCAACCATTATTAGTATAAAAATTGACCATTTATTTTTTAAAAAATCAATCAACATTTATTGAAAGTCTGCAACAAGCAGGGAACTATTTTCAGAATCATCTAGCTTTGTTGAAAATCAGGTTATCTTTACAAATGATTCTGAAATATTTAAAGTGGAATTGAATTTGAATTGCTAATTTCTGTCCAAAATGGAAATGACATTGCACTTGGCAGTGCTGGACACCTGGCCCTTGTTTTTAGGAAATGTACCAAGTCAAACCAACTGGAGATGGGGCAGAACAGAATGCTGTACTGGAGAAGACCCAAGTAGATTGAGTGCTATCAGTCTTTAATTTATGGAGCTCTGGCAGTCTGAATTCCTCCAAGCCCTGGAAGAGTTTTAACCATTTTAAAACTGCCCATATGCCAGTGGCTGGAGGGTCCAGCTGGCAGACTCATTTAGGTTGGTGAGTGTATGAGCTTGCAGGTCCACATGACTTCAGGGACCACCACAGGAACTAGCTAGAATGAAAGTGCAGCCAGCAGACCTCTTTCTGTGTGCAGATATCCTGCAGAGGTTTGGAGGGTCACGTAGGGGCTATATGGTGTTGGTCATCTTCGATAACTTGAAAAACTCCTAAATGTATATAAAGAGATTTGGACTTTTTATCAGAAATTTGAATTCCTCCAGGGAAAACATGTTTTTTTCATTTGAAATAAGTATTCCTTTGAGAAGATGTTGCAAAAATGGATTTGCCTCACAAATAGTTATTTAGTCTAGGAAAGTCATAGTCACCTCGAGATGGCACACAATCCCTGTTCCTTCTAGTTCTGGCTTCATCCATGGTTAATAAGTGACTTATTTTTGATCCCAAATGTTGTCTTTGGGTATCTGTTGGGTAGGGGCCACAGTAGGTGACAGCATATATGTGAGAGGAAATGTTATTTCTTTGACGTCTCCGTATAAGAAAATCCAGGAAAAGATGCGAATGGAATTTTCAGGGAAGAGAAAGAAAAGACCCAAATGGAGACTTGGTAGCTCCGGCTGTAGTATCAAAGTCTCCTATTTTCTTTTTTCTTGAGCTGATTTCCTAAGATTTATGTTACTTGATTGGCCCAGTTTTCTCCCCAACCCACTCTTTAAGGCTGAACTCGTTTTTGAGATAATCTGAAAAATCCGACACTTTCTCAGTGATTTTGTGACATTTCTAGTGGTGAAGAACTAAGAGAGTGAAACTTCTTTGTTGACCTTGGGGCTGTTTGTTCTTCTTATGAGACAGTTAGGGAAGCACAGACTTAGAAACGGGGCAGGGAAGCAGGAATCAATCTGAGATTAGGACACTGCACAGAACGAAAGACAGCCAAAGCCACCTAAAAAGCAAATCAATTGGTTTAATTCTGTTACCAATTGCCAGTTCTTCCTTTGTTGACGCTCGAAGTGATACAATATATCCTTTCTCAACCTAATACCGTACTTTCTTAGGAAAAATGTATTTTATTTAGTTGAAAACTGATATACTACAGGCAGAGCACAAAGGATTTTTAGGGCGGTGAAACGACTCTGTATAACATTACAGTGTTATGCATTTCATTGTATGTTTGTCTAAACCCATAGAACGCACAGCACTATGAGTGAACCCTAAAGCGAACTATGGACTTTGGGCGATAACGACGTGCAGTCTAGTTTTATCAGTCGTATCATAGGTACCACTGTGGTGGGGGATGTGGATAGTGGTGAGGCTGTGCATGTGTGGGGACAGGGGGTATGTGGGAAATCCCTGTGCCTCCTCTCAATTTTGCAGTAAATCTAAAACTGATTGAAAAGAATAAGGTCTTAAAAGACAAAAACAAAAACAAAAAAACTGATATGCTCAAGGCCCCATAAACAGTAGCATTAAATTCAGTAATTTTGGCTTTCTGATCAATTAGTTTCAAGTTGGGCAGAAGCTGATGAATGGGATTAGTGCTCTTATATGAGAGACTCTAGAGAGCCCTCCAGCCCTCTTTCTGCCAAGTGAGGTCACAGTAAGAAGATGACCATCAATGAACCAGGAAGTGGGCCCTCGTGAGACATCAAATCTTCCAGAACCTTGACCTTGAGCTTCCTAGCCTCCAGAACTGTGAGAAATAAATGTTTGCTGTTTATAAGTCAGCCAGTCCATGGTATTGGTTATAACAGCCCAAACTGACTAAGACAATAACTCTGGCCATCTTCCGGTCCATGCTAATTTGACAATCAAATGTACTACCTGGAGGATTTCCTTGAGCTGCTGTCTTTCAGTGCCATCGACAAGTGGGGTTAATGCTATAGCAGCACAACATTCCTGAAGAATCACCGATAAACCAGACTCGAGCTTTTCTTCTTTCATTTACCAGCATCTGGAGCTTCCACGAATCTGTGAGTAGGTGTGGAATGAAAGGTGGCACTGAGTAGGGGGAGGGCAGGAAAGGATAAGCTATGCACTCATGCAATGGATTTAGTTCTTCAGAATTAGCTCAGGCTCTTGGGCACACATTTGTCTAAGGTGCCCCATGCATCACTATTGCTACTTACTGCAAGTAGGGGGAGGGCAGGAAAGGATAAGCTATGCACTCATGCAATGGATTTAGTTCTTCAGAATCAGCTCAGGCTCTTGGGCCCACATTTGTCTAAGGTGCCCCATGCATCACTATTGCTACTTACTGCAAACCAGGTTCAATCAGCATAATGTCCTTACTGCAGTGAACTGGTGTGACATTCTGTGATATATCAAGATGATCATTTTTTTCCTGCAGATTAGATTATGACAGGACACAGGAGGTGACATAGATCTGAGTTAAGACAGTGAAAACACACCACTGCCTTTGCCAGTTTAAAGCAAATTGAGGCTTCTAGACATAACTAGTTGGTTTAGAGAAAGTTGGTTTACGAGATACATAGAAGCAAACCAGGTCTCTCAGTTGTATTGATTTGCTCAAGAAAAAAGATCTAACAGGGGTATTAAAGGATGATGTGACCCAAATCATGACCACTGCACTTTTTCAGTATTTTGCTCTGACACTAATATCTGCAAATACCCAGGGATTTGGTGTTGCCTTTTCTGTACCACTTTGGTCTGTGGGGTTAATTCCAGGAGCTTCTACATGGCATCTTCTGCCATGATAATCTTCATTCCATAGGTTAAGGAACCTAGTAGTAATTCTTCCAGCTGTTGATTATGTCTATTTCAACTCTGCTTCAAGAATTGGTCACATAATCATAGTGGGTCAGTGTACTCACTGGACTCACTGTGAGGTGGACTTGGGCCAAGCTTCTGTTTCTTTTCTAACTTTTTAAAACCCTCATGCTAACCAGTGGAAATAGTAACATATTATTTTGCCAGGAATTTGGGTGTGTTCCTAGCGTCATCTTAGAGCCTGTATCTAGTAATCTCCAGAAAGTCTATTTTTCTTTCTTTTTTGCAAGGTTATTTCACCTTGGCAAATGGGGAAGGCAGGAAGGAAAATTTATGGGGTGCACTTGTGGTAGCGTAGTGATATTTTTCCTAAGGGAAGCTGAAATACTCTTCATTCAAGGGGCATTGTGTCTGTGACGTGTGCAAGAGGCTATGAGCTTTCATGTTGTATTCAAGCCAGGTTTTGCCCCCCTCCCAGCACTACAGGATTTCTGATTATATAGATCAATAATATTTCAGTAAGGAGGCCATCTGTTTTGTCACTGGGAAGGACATGAGCACTTTTACACTGTCAAGGATCCCTGGGTCAAACCTTCTGATTGTCGCACCTGCTGTGGGGCCCATTAGGATAAATGATCCCATCTTGCTCTGAGAAGATTATTGATGCCACTTGTCTTCTGTTCTTCTGGGAGCTCATCTTCCCCTTTAGAATCAGAGAACTCTTTCTTTCTACAGGGGTAGCTCAACTACATGTTGTTTAAAAGAAGCACTTGTTAAATATTAAAACATAAGTTGTTGAATGTTAAAGTATGGAAAAATAATACCTTGCAAAAAGTGAGTGTTGGAAAGCTGATGTGGCTTTAATATTAGAGAAGTAAACCTCAGAAAGAAGAGTATTACCATTGTTTAAGAGGGCGTTTATTCTAATAAAAATGATAATTAATCAAAAAGTGAATGCATGCGAAAATAAAGATTCCAAATACATGAATCAAAGAATCTTATAACTAAGGGGAAATACATATAAACTAATCATTAGTCACTAAAATGCATAATCATAGTTGGAAAGTTTAACACTCACCTTTCATGATAGAACAAGTACATAAAATATAAATATGGAATATTTGAATAGCATGAAACCAAATTGACCTAACTAATAGTCTCTTACCAAATAATACTTTTCTTAGTCCATCAAGTTATTGACATCACAATGTACCTGGTGAACTAAAATACAAAGGGTGACAAGCCCTTCTGAGGTGAGGTGGGCTCAGCCCTCTCATTTATTTAGAGCTTGGGTGGAAGAAAGAGACATCAGAGACATAAGTAATAAGAAAATAGGTGAAATCACACAGTATCTGGTGTTCAGTCAAAAAATATGATTTCATCTAGGTATAAATTAGTCAATAAATTCATATGAAAAGATGGCCTTGATATGGAAATTTTCTGACAGGGACTTTAACATAACTTTGGTTAATATGTTAAAGGTTCTCATAGAAGTAGTGTATGATAGGAATGAACAGATGAAAAATTTCAGCAGAGACATAAAACTCTGAAAGAGAACCAAATAGAAATGCTAAATATAAAATAAATACATATGTGAAATGGAGAACTTTTTGATGGCCTTATCAGGTACCAAATTCAACAGGGCAATTAATAACAGATAGATAAATAGAAATGATCAAAACTTAACAGAAAAGGGAAAAAAATAAAACAAAAGAAATACAGCATTCAAGATCTGAGCTTCACTGTCAAGGGTGTAACAAATGTGGAATTTGAGCCCTAAAAGGAGAAGAAAATGGAATAGATGTAATATTTAAAGGGACAATGATTGGAAAAATTTTCAAAATTATTAATGAAAGATAATAATACACAGACTGAAAACACACACACATGCACACACACAAAGGAGGTCAGATAACACAAGCATGCTAGATACAAAGAAGATAAAAAACTACTAGAGACATTATAGTTAAAATTTGAAAACCAAAGATTAAAAAAAAAAACATGAAAACTGTCAGAGAAAAAAGTAAAGTTATATACAAAAGGACAAAAATAAGGATAATTGCTGTCTTTTTATCAGAAATAATGGAAGCCAGAAAACAATGGAACATTTTCAAGGCACTAGAAAAAAATATTGTCAACACAGAATCCTATATTTAGTAAAAAATCTTTCAAAACTCAATGTAAAATAAAGACACTTTGGACAGAAAAAAAAGTCTGAAAGCAGTAACTTTAAGCAGATCTCCTCCACAAGAAATTCTAGAAGAAATGGGTGAATGTCCATGGTGTTGGAAAAAAAATCCTAGTTTACAGAAAAAATTAACAACACCAGAAAAGGTAAATAGGTCAGAAAATAAAAAGAACTATTTTTCTATTTTTACATATGAGTATACATTTTAAATCTCTAAAGGCTATTGTTTGTTTAAATCAACAATAATTACAAAGAAATATGAGATTTACAGCATCTATAGCAGTAAAATATATGAGAAGAGCAAAATAGTGGGGGAATTGTTACTAGACATATACTGTCATAAAGTTCTTAAATTTCTTATGAAGTAATAGAATAGTTTTCGAATATACACTGTTATGAGTTAATGAGGCATACTGAAACTCTCTGAGCAACCTCTAAGAACAAAATGCAGAATCATCCTGAAACAATTAATAGTGGAGATAATTGTAATACAAAAAATAGTGTGACAATCAAAAAATGCAGGAAAGGAGAAAGAAAAGTCAAAGAACAGATCAATCAAATAGAAATAGAACACAAAGATGACAGACTTAAATGTAACATAGAATGAATTACAAAGTTAATTCACTAAACATTACAATTAAATGGCAGAGATTGAGAGTCTGGATAAAAAAGCAATACTCAACTACATGTTGTTTAAAAGAAGCACTTGTTAAATATTAAAACATAAGTTGTTGAATGTTAAAGTATGGAAAAATAATACCTTGCAAAAAGTGAGTGTTGGAAAGCTGATGTGGCTTTAATATTAGAGAAGTAAACCTCAGAAAGAAGAGTATTACCATTGTTTAAGAGGGCGTTTATTCTAATAAAAATGATAATTAATCAAAAAGTGAATGCATGCGAAAATAAAGATTCCAAATACATGAATCAAAGAATCTTATAACTAAGGGGAAATACATATAAACTAATCATTAGTCACTAAAATGCATAATCATAGTTGGAAAGTTTAACACTCACCTTTCATGATAGAACAAGTACATAAAATATAAATATGGAATATTTGAATAGCATGAAACCAAATTGACCTAACTAATACAATACCAACAACAGCAAAATAAATGGTTTTGAAATAAAAGCATATGGACTATTCACTAAGATATATGATACGTTAGACCATAAATCATGTGCCTATGAATTTGTACTAACTGAAATAATAGTTATATTCTCTGACTGTAATGTTATTAAGTTAAACATCAGAAATTTGGGGGATCTAAATAAAGAAGCCCTTAAAGGAAACAGTACAGCTTTAGAGGCTTATATTAGAAAAGAACAAAGATCCAAAATCAATGACATTTTTCCCACTTTAAGAAGCTAGAAAAATAAATGTTAGTTAAACCCAAAATTAGTGAAAGAAAGGAAACAACAAAGATAGAGATCAGTGAAATAGAAAGCACAAAAATAACAGAAAATCAATAAATTCAAAAGTTGCTATCAAGCATTTAAGAAGAATACTACTGATCCTACACAAACACATAAACTCCTTAAAAATAGAAGAGAAAACACTTCCAAACTTATTTTATGAGGTCACTCTAACCTTGATACCAAAACCAGGCAAAGGTATTACAAGAAATCAATAGACTAATATTCTTTGTGCACATATATACATAGATACAAGAATTCTTAACCAAATATTTGCAAATGGAATTAAGAATATATGTAAATGATAGTACACCATGGACATGCACAATTTATCTAGGAATGTGAGGTTGCTTTTATACATGAAAATCAATTCACAACATTAACAGATTAAATAAAAAATTAACTCATGATATGTGAGAAAAATATATAACATTCAATATGTATTCATGATAACTTTTGATAAAGTAGTAATAGATGAAAACATCCTCGAATTGATAACGGGCTTGTCTTTTCATTCTTAACAGTGTTTTTTAGATACCACAATTTCTTAAATTTAATGAGGTTCAATTTATCATTTTTTAGAACTTTTATACATCATGATGTTGGTGTTATACGTAGGAACTTTGTCTAATACAATGTTGCAGATTTTCTCCTATATTTTCTTTTACAAGTTATGGTTTTCAGTTTTACATTTAAGTCTATCATAACTTTTAAGCTAATTTTTGAGTAGGGTTTGAGATATGGATAGAGGACTTTTAATTTATTTCTGCATGTGTATATCCAATTGTCCCAGCAACTTTCTCCAAAGGGATGCACTTTCTCCCCTGAATCAATTTTGCACCTTTGTTGAAAACCAATTAATGACATATGTGTGGGTGTTTTAGTGGACTTTCAACTTTTTTTTTTTATTGATCTGAATTTGGAGTTGGCAAATTACTACTCATGGGTCAAATACAGCCCACTAATTATTTTTGTAAATAAAGTTTTATTGGAACTCAGCCACACAATTTTGAGTAGTTGTGACAAAGACTGAACGGCCTGCAAAGCCTAAAATATTTACTATCTGGCTTTTTTACAGAGAAGTTTCCTGACCCTGCATCTATGTGTGTATCCTTTCTCCAGCTCCATGCATAATGCCTTGACAACTACAGCCATCCGTCAGTATCCACAGTTCCAGAACTCCCACAGATACAAAAACCTGTGGACGCTCGACTTTCTTATATAAAATGGTGTAATATTTGCATATAACCAACTCACATCCTCCAATATACTTTGCTCTCTAGATTACTTGTCATACCTAATACATTGCAAATAGTTATAAATAGCTGTTTACTATGCAAATTGTTGTTATACTGTACTTTTAAATTTGTGTTAGTTTTTATAGCTTTATTGTTTTATTTTATTTTTAGTATTTTCCACTCACTGTCGGTTCACATCCACATCTGCAAATTTGGAGGGCCAACCGAATAGTGTGTAGCAAGTCTAGAAATCAGGTAGGTAATGTGAGCCCTCCAATATTATTTTTCCTTGTCAAAATTATTTGGTCTATTTTAGTTCCTTTGACTTTCCATATAATTTTTAAAAGGGCTTGTTAATTTCTATAAGAAATCCTGCTAAGATTTTGATGGTAATTGCATTGAACATACTCGAATAGATAATTTTGGGAAAACTGACATTGACTAATATTCCCTGGATCGATATTTACTTTGTCCAATATTATTATAGGCACTCCAGGATTCTCCTGATTAATATTTGAAAGGCACGCCTTACTTTATTTTATTACTTTTAACATATCAGTGTATTAAATTTAAATATTTCAGGCAACGTAGAATTGGGATTTGCTTTTTAAATCCACTCAAAATTTTTATTTTTTTTTAAATTATGCTTTTAGATTATTTACATTTCATAAAATTATTGACATCATTGGGCTTAAAGTGATTGTCTGATTGCTTTTTACTATTAGCTCATGTGTTTTTTGTTCTCTTTTTTCACTTTTTTTTGGATTGAGTATATTAAGCAGTCCATTTTTTTCAACACTATTAAAAGCTGTACTTGTTATTTTGCTTTATGACTTTATCATTGCATCACAGTTAATGATGTGCTTCTTTAAGTAAGCATGGTTATCTTTAAATAATGTCGTAGCACTTCACACGTAATGTAAGAACTATTCAGTTGTGTGCTACCACTTTCCCATCTTTTGTGCTGTAGTCATGTATTCTATAGCTATATATGTTGTTAACAATATGATGTATTGTTTACTTTTGTTTTAAATTATTAAATGTGTTTTAATAAACTAAGAAACAAGAAAATTATATTTTTGTATTCACCTACATATTTACCATTTCCAGCATATTTCATTCCTTTGTGAAGATTCAAATTTTTATTTAGTGTAAATATTTTTGCCTAAAAATCTTCCTTAGGGCCGGCCCGGTGGCACACTGCTACAGTGTGCCGCTTGGGAGTGTGGCGGCGCTCCCACCAAGGGTTCGGATCCCACATACAGACCGGTTC
>NW_007738612.1:0-356 GCF_000696425.1 Galeopterus variegatus | reverse complement strand
TGGACCAGCCTACAATCCCACTCTCCCCGCGGATCTCAGACGGGGCTGGTAGCGTGGGGAGGCCCCGGCCAGCATAGGGAGGGCAGGGAAGATGAGCCTGCCCAGATTGTCTCTCCACCACACCCTGGGCATCGGCCCCAGGTAAACTCCCTGTTTCCGGGAGGCAGATTCCATCTCTGGGGGCCTCAGTTTGGAAGAACCCCTAACTTATTTCTGGTGGGGAGAGGGGAGCCTGGAGAGCTCTTGAGCTACATTGAAGCTACTAGTGAGCTCTCCCGAAGGGCCGACCCGTGCTGGGGGAGTCAAAGAGGAATTGTGTGCTGAGGGACCCTCCCCCGAGGAGTTCACTCCTGGCA
>NW_007738611.1:42066-42717 GCF_000696425.1 Galeopterus variegatus | reverse complement strand
GGGAGGGACTTGAACTGTCTGCTGGGATGAGGGACTTCTGCTGTAGGAAGTGGATATCCAGGGAGGGGATTTCAGCAAGTGAAAGACAATAACAGATTTGGGTCTTGGAAAGATTATCGTGGCGTGGAGGTGAGACCCGGTGTAGAAGGGAAGGGCCACAATCAGGTACAACGCTCACATTGAGAGGTGTCGAGTCCTTGAGCCAAGCAGGAAGAGTAGGGAGGGAACAGGTAAAAGAGACATGAGTTGTTGGAAAGATGAAAGTGTGGGGTGATCCAGAGGGCAAAGTTGAAGATGCCCACAGAATTTCTGTCTTGGACAATTTAGGGGGATAGAGGCACCATTAACCACTTCCTTCCGTCTCTGCTCCTGAGAGAGATGTGTGTTCCTGGCTAGCCCATCTAATCACACTGCCATTCTGTGACCCCTCACCACGTCTTTGTCTACTTCACAACGCATTTCACCACCTGACATTCTGTACGCGTTTGTTTATGGTCTGTCTTCCCCACTAGAGTAAGTGTGGGGCTTGGTCCATTGTGCTCTTCTGGGTTCTCCTGGTTCCTAAAAGAGTGGTTGGCACCTCATGGTCAAATATTTCACTGTATAAATGAACATACAAACAGAGAGAAAGAAGCCCAATGAGAAGAAGAG
>NW_007738611.1:31344-40150 GCF_000696425.1 Galeopterus variegatus | reverse complement strand
CCCCTAGAGTTCATTGATAATGTGCGGCAAAGGCGACCAAAGTTGTTTGGAGTGGAATCCAATCAGAAATGCCCCTGTGTGTTCAGGAGGCCGTGCTCACTGTATTTGGCCCTCTCCAGGGCACATTCTGGAGTCTGGATGTCTGTGGCTTTCTGATACCCTTCCCTGGAGTATGTTGGCATCCAACATAGCTGTCCTGTTGGTTCTTTGCTTTTCGTACAGCTTCATGATTTTTCTGCCGGTGAGGACCAGAGGTGGAAAGGAAACATGGTTGTAAATGCCACGTCTGGCTAGCCGGCTTCTGCTTTTTATGCTCAGGCTTACCCTGGAAGTCCCTGGCTGGCCCTGGGCCAGACCTGAGGTGAGAACCACTATTCCCACCTGCTCTACCCAGTCTCCTGTGCTGGACACATTTCACGCTTGACCGTTTAATGGTTTCTCCCCATTTCCATAGTCCACTGCTCTGTGGTGTGTCTGGAGACAGGTGCTGGGCTCACCGCCTGAAATTCGAAATTCCTCTTGAAATCTCCCCTCAGTAGCACCCCTCTTGTTGCTGATTGCAGATTTCACCTTCACTGGCCAATCCTGAGCCCTCAGAGTTGTGTAATGGTGGAAATCACTGGAAAGCATCTGTGAATGACAATGAACCTTCCATAGTCTCCCCAGGAGGAGTTTGATCTGGGGCAGCTCAGCCATGCTGTTCTGCAACATTTCCTTAGCAAATGAGGATTGTTCTCCAGAGCAAATCTCACAGAATCCAGGCCCAGAAAGATCCAAAAGCCTTTCTCATCCATAACCTTGACAGCCTTGGAAAATTTGGAAGCAGAAAACCTTCTGTAGCTGTAGGCAACCCTAAAGGAGGCCTTGGAAATTTACCCCACAGCTGGCTGCACGTGTTAACTTCTCAAAGCCATGACTGGTGGGAATCTGGAGTCTGTGGTGAATTGAGTGCTCCGGTCCATGGAAAATTGTCCAGGAGAAAGAGTGTTAGGAAAATGCACACAGGGAGGAGGGTGTGATCGAGGCTGGGTGAGTGGGACTGGGAGAAGGAAGAGAAGAGAGGCCACTGGGGCTTGGGAGCTCCATGCTGGGTCGTAACGTTGACACTGTTAATGCAGGAGAATGTTAGCTGGGGAGACTTCGAGGGAAATTTCTTTGAGTTACACAAAATGAAGTCAGAATATATACAGTTGTTATCATTTCTCCCAAATAGCAATTGCATCAGTTGTCATGCTTGTATTTGAAACCACCGCCCCTTTTTTTTCACTCAAGATTTTAAGTTCTCAAAATTCCCTCCTTAAAGGGAAGTGGGAGGTATTACACCTGAACCAACTAGTCAACCTTTCTCATTCCACTAGTAAAAACTTTAATCTCTTCTGCTGGTATTAAGGTCCTAGTGACCGTGAACTGTTGTCCACAAGAACAGGATCACCTCGTGTGGGGGCGGGAGGTTAGCAAGTCTGGATTGTGCGTCGGTGATATTGCCATCACAGAGAGAATGACACGTGCTCATTCAGGTCACGCTATCCCCAGACAGCACTGCAGTGATAAGTTAACATCTGGAAATGAGACCCCAGGTGAGCCCCTAAGTTGGTGGTAGGAGGTGTGGCCAGGGTGAAGCTGAAATCTCAGAAAGTGAGGGACCAGAGAGGATGCCAGCAAGCAAATGCACCAACCTCACGACCGTGCCGTGGTTACTGGGGATTTCAGGAGTCCTGCTCAGGAACTCCAGTCACTGGAGGAAATCAAAGGAAGGGAAGAAAAATTCCCACGAAGCTTATTACCTAAAAAGTGTGCTGTCTAGTATCCCAATGTTCAGAAGTGGGAAGGTGGGTATCAACTCTGGGGATCCCTGAGGTGACACAAGCCACAGCCAGGTTGCCTTTTCACTCTAAAGCTGAAGGCACCCTCCTCACTGGAGACTTCAGCTGGGCAGACTCCAGCGCTCTCCTAAGAATGGGTGTGGAGGCAAGAAGGCCGGTCAGAATAGCCAGCCCGGAGAGGTAGATGTCTTGAAAGGTTAAAGGCCTAGAATTTAGTGTAGTCTAGTGTGAGCTATTTATACAAAGTAGGTAGCTGGTGGTGGTCCACACATCAGGAAATAATGACACAAAGTCACTCAAATGTGTGGGTAAACCTGCAGTTGGGTAACTGCATGGGTAAAATCCAGCCAGTTTGGAAGACTTTCTCACTTTGGGTTTTTTAAACTTCCCTAGGGCTGTGGGGGGGACCCTCCACAAAAGCACTCCTTTACTTCCTTTTGGTTTTGAAAGCAAGGCTAAGTCCCCAAGATACTGGAAGGGGAAGGGATAAAAATCCCGTTTAAGCCTTGGACTAACATGTGGTATCACCAGCTTTTCTGGGAGCCCCAGCCCAGAACTGCTGTACTTGTGAGAAGCTCACAAGGAGACTTTTCTTTGTCTTAGGACTGATATAGGGAATTCCACTTAGAGCTTCACTTCTTCGACACAAATTTGCCTCCTGCTAAATGCCCTGGAAAGAAAGCACACCAAGGCCTTCAGACTCATTTACCGCGGGTCACTCACCCCATAGCCTGGAGGGGCTAGGCAGGAGTTGCTGCCCCTGATTTACATTTTCCTGTGAGGTCCTCTTCTCCTTCTCTCTCCAGTCCATTTTTAAAAGGAATGTTGACCCTGGGTACTTCCTGGATGCAGGAAACCCCCCTCGATCTAGATGAGGGGAGAGTAAATGAAGGTCAGAAAATGCTCCAGGCCACCCTGTCCCACTCACCAAGATTGTAAAGGCAGTTGAATTATTCACAGAGATAGTTTGCAGATTTTCTAGTCTCATAATTAGGTATCCTAGAGAGAGGAAGGGTCACAACCTGCCGGACCCTACTTGCATTATCTGGATTATAGCTGTTGCAGACTTTACTTGACATTACAGACAAACATGAGCAGAGAAGCATGTTGGAGCTGCTGCTAGGACAGTTTGGGGATTGTGTGTCGTGGAGTTCAATGACTGGGGCAGGAAAAATACTTAGTAGAGTTTTTTTTAACAAGATTTTCAGCCAAAGACTAATCCTAGCTAAATTGTAGAAATGTGTTCTGTACCCAATGTGGAAGTATGTTGCTTGGTAAATGGGAATTTTTGAAGCATCAAACATTTAGTAACATCATGATCTCCACCAATGCAAACCCCAAGAGCATGAGGTTGAAATTAAGTAATGAAACGAAAGGAGGATGGCACCGTTCGGGGCCCTGCTCTAACAGCCCCAGGTGACCGAATCTGGCAAAAAAGTGGACTGGATTCTCTGAGTTTCATAGACAAGACAGACTCAAATTACCCACTGGACAGTGTTCTCGTCTGATTTCTTTACTGACACTGACTACTGTGCAGCTGTTCCCCTGTGCCGAAGCCTAGAGATAGCTGGCTTATGTAGGTAGGTAGTGCAAGCATTCCTCATTCTCTCTCTGTATCCCCTCTCCCTCATTCTCTGGATTTCTTTTTAAAACCCAGTGGTTTGCTTGTATTTTGTGTGTGTATAGGTGAGGTATAGCAGGAGAAGAACGGGGCAGGGAGTGTTCTTTGGCATGGACTGTACAGCATCTCTGAAGTCTTTGGCAAGATTCAAAGACAGCAGAATATCATCTTTCTGGAACAAAGTTGTCAATATCCTGGCTGAAGGGATGGCATGTCTAGTGGCCCTGAGAGGACGACTTTGCATCCTGGGAAGCCTCTGTTCTATTTCTGTGGGATGAGTTGTAGTAAGTAAGCCCTGGCGGCTCGTTTGCCGTGGCTATTCTGCTTTATCTGTGGTGATGCTGAATTGATTGTGCCCTGGTACAAATGAGTCATTAAGCAGGCCATAGTGAATGGTCCCCTCCATAAAGCTACATGCCGTGGAATCAGCCAGAAGTGGATTCTTGTTGGTCATAACACAGTTGTAAACAAAAGCAGAGTAAATATGAGTTACTCGTACAAAGCCCTTTAGTATGTGTCCGGGTCCCGTCAGATGAACTCACAGGTGTGTGAATGATTTGAAGGGGAGTGACACTGTTAGACATTTTCTTAGGTGGCATTTTCAGTGTTAAAAGTGACACCAGATCACTCTGCACTCTGATTATTTTAGGCAACTGAACTCACAGATTTGTACCTCCAGATCCATCCTGAAAGTGTAGAGAGCAATCTCATCAGTTGGCTTCTGGGTGAAAGATTGAGAGAATCAATGTTCATAACCTATAGATAAAAGGGAGCCAGTTAAATAAATTATGTGATTGTACTCATTTAAAAATTTAAAAAGGAACTTTAAATGTATCTAGGCATAGGTTCTAATAAAAGACTTGTCATATTGATGAAATCTAAAGGGGAAAATGTCTTTCTGGAATCGAAGTAGACATCTTTTTGGAATAACATGTTGTTACTTATTGGGAGGCAGTGAGGCCGTCTGGTGACCAACAGCACCTCCCTGGCCAATTGGTCTTTGATGTGAACACCGGGGTAGCAGGGTGGCTAAGTTTAAACTTTAAACTTTTAAACTATAGGTAAAGGTGACGTTTTTAAGCAACAGCTGATTTAACGTGGCATGTTCCAGATTCTAGATTCTATTGGTAGAAGAACACTTCAACTGAGGAGCTGACTGTGGGAAACTGTGATGTGGGCATCTCCTTGGAATATGATGATGGGAAAACCATGCTCTTCACACGCACAGTGTTGGCTGGTGCATTTTCCACATACTGTGGAAACTGCAAACAAGGCTGGCATGCTTGTGTCCCTGTCCTTCTATACACATTGCCTGACAGTTTCTCCAGGGGTGCAGATTCAGACCCTCCTGGACAGAAATATGTAATTAGAGGATGTGAGAGATTATTTTGTTTGTCCCTCCATTTTGCATATGCAGAAGCTAAGCCCAGGAAGATTATAAGATTTCCCAAAGTCACACAGCCAGGTAGGCAGCACTCAATCCTATCTCTTCTGTCTCCAGGCCCAGGCTTCTCCCTTTGAGAAGAGAGTAAGTGACTCTGCATCTCCCATGAGAAGTAGTGCTTAGGTTTCTCCTCTGGGTGAAAGCCCAAGAATAAGCGGGTGACAGTCACCATCCACCAATGACGTTGGGCTGTTCTCTTTGACATACTGATTGCCTCAGTAAAAACACAAATTCCATGAGAAGAAAGGGATCCAAGCAATATCTGGCTAAATGAGAACATCATAGACAAAAGAGTAGTGCTCATGGTATGCTTTTGTCCACAGCTGCAGAGGCTAAAGCCGTGCAGATCTGAAGACTTGATAATATCCCACGATTCCTTCAAGAGACCTTAACCTCTTAGCTCATTAATTCTTCTCTTCTGAGGCTCTAAGTTTTCATCTCTGAGGAAATAAACCATGCCCCTGCTTCTTTTAATGAACTTGGAAAGCATCTCCAGACAGATCCAGATGATAGATGGCTGCAACAGAACCTTGTCCCATCAGGACACTTATTTCCAGAACCCAAACTGTACTGAACATGAGTAATGACCCAAGAGCAAATGGTGTTCAGACTGCCCGAAGTTATTTAAATTTTCATAGTCAATTGCCTCATAAATTAGAGACTTCCTTAAGTGGGGACCTACAGATGAACTCATAAAGTATGCACTAAATACTTTATTTATGATATAACTATAGTGCTGCAAATACATAGCTACAGCTATACAGCTATAGCACTGTGAAAAGGTGGCATCAAAACGTCTGTGAAAACACTTTCTATTGGGCTGTGTGTCACAAAGAAGAGGTACATTTGATGGTCTGTGAGGAAGAGAAGCTGGAGAACAATTTCACTGGGCACTCTAATTGGGATGGAGATCTAATTCCTTTAAGAAACCCAAGAATTAGTTAATAGTTGAGAAAGGAAAAAAAAAAAAGACAAATCAAGGATGGGAAATTCCATTTCTACAGTGTGTCAATTTGAAGGAAAGGTCTAGTTTATCTTTTGGCGTAAAAGTTGATTCCAAATTTTCTGTGCTCATTTACTCACTCAGCCCACTGATATGCAAAATACCATGAGTGGTTGCATAGAGCAAGCCAGAAATAAATGGCTACCTATTTTTATTTTGAAGAAAGAAAAAAAAAACAGATTTGTAGAAGTATAATTCACATACCAATTCAATGATTTTTAATAAAACTGACAGTTGTCACCACGTTATCATCCCAAAAAGGTCCCTCCTGCCCATTTGCAGTCAATCTCTGTTTGCACCCTCAACTGCAGGTAACCACTAATCAATTTATCTCTATAAATTTGCCTTTTTTGTGTATTTCATCTATAAATGGCTGAATAATAGTCGGTTGTATAGATAAACCACATTTTGTTTATCCGTTCCCTGGTTAATGGACATTTGAATTATTTCCACCTTGTCATTAACTGTGCTGGTATGNTGCATAGAGCAAGCCAGAAATAAATGGCTACCTATTTTTATTTTGAAGAAAGAAAAAAAAACAGATTTGTAGAAGTATAATTCACATACCAATTCAATGATTTTTAATAAAACTGACAGTTGTCACCACGTTATCATCCCAAAAAGGTCCCTCCTGCCCATTTGCAGTCAATCTCTGTTTGCACCCTCAACTGCAGGTAACCACTAATCAATTTATCTCTATAAATTTGCCTTTTCTGTGTATTTCATCTATAAATGGCTGAATAATAGTCGGTTGTATAGATAAACCATATTTTGTTTACCCGTTCCCTGGTTAATGGACATTTGAATTATTTCCACCTTGTCATTAACTGTGCTGGTATGAACATTTTCATACAAGTCTTTGTATGGTTATAAGTTTTTGTTTCTCTTGACTAGGTGCCTAATAGTGTTATTTCTAGGTCATATGGTAAGTTTAATTTTTGAAGAAACTGCCAAATTTTTACAAAGTGTCAAAAATTAATTGGCCATAAACGTAAGGATTCTGGACTCTCAGTGGTGTGTCATTGATCCAAATGACTGTCCTTATGTCAGTACCACACTTTCTTGACTACTGTAGTTTACAGTAAGTTGAAATCAAGCAGTGTAAGTCCACCAAATGTGTTCCTCATCAAAATTGTTTTGGGTCATCTGGGTTCTTTGCACTAAATTTTAGGGTCAGCTTCTCAATTTCTGCAAAAAAACAAAAACAGACAAAAAACTTGCTAGGATTTTTATATGAGTTATATTGAGTCTGTAGATAAGTTTGTGGAAAATGGCCATCTTAATAATAACAAGTCTTCTAATCAATTAACATGTATGTCACTCCATTTAGGTCTTTGATTTCTCTGAGCAATGTTTTGTAGTTTCGCTGTATAGGTCTTTCACTTATTTTGATAAATTTGTTCCTAAATATTATATTATTTTTGATGCTATTATGAATGGAATTTTTTCTTTATTTCATTTTCAGATTGTTCATTGATAGAACATAGAAATAGAACTTTTTTTGTATATTTATTTGGTAACATGACACTTTGCTGAACTTATTAATTAATTCAAGCAGCTATTGGGTAGATTCCCTAAGAGTTTTTACATATAGGATCTTATTATTTATGCATAAAGACAGTTTTTCTTGTTCCTTTTCAATATGGATGCCTTTATTTTTTTCTTACCTGATTGCACTGGCTAGAACCTTGAGTACAATGTTGAACAGAAGTCGCAAGAGTGCCTTCCCTTATTTCTGATCTTAACGGGAAATCACCTAGTCTTTTACCACTAAGTATCATGTTTTCTGTAGGCTTTTCATGGATGCCTTTTATCAAGTTGAGGAGGTTTCCCTCTATTCCTGGTTTGTTGAGAGCTTTTGTTTTTGTTTTTGTTTTTAACGTGAAAGGGTGTTGAATTTTGTCAAATGTTCTTTCTCCATGTATTGAAATAATCATATGGTTTTATCCCTTATTCTATTAATGTGGATGGTAAACCAGCTTTGCATTCCTGGGATAAATCCTGCTTGGCCATTGTGCATAATCCTTATATTTTGCTAGATTTATTTACTGATATTTCTTGTTTATTTTGTATCTATATTTATGAAGAATATATGTCTGTAGTTTCTTTTTCTTGTGATATCTGTGTCTGTTTTGGTATTGGGGGAATACTCAG
Source organism: Galeopterus variegatus (assembly GCF_000696425.1). NCBI lineage: Eukaryota > Metazoa > Chordata > Mammalia > Dermoptera > Cynocephalidae > Galeopterus > Galeopterus variegatus. The sequence goes on along the minus strand of NW_007738611.1, from coordinate 32,105 downwards.
CCTTCCCTTTTCTATTATAAGCGACCTTGCCAGTAATTTCTGGTTCTCTAGGACTCCTCTTTCCACTTCTCAAGCAAGAAATCTGAAGTTTTATTTGCCCAGCTCAGTTAAATACTTCCCAGTGCTTGCATCTGGGGCCAAAGAGAGGGTGGAGAGAGAGACAGGGAGAGAGAAAGAAAGAACAATGGGGCTCACCTCATCTTCCTGGAACCACAGTGCCACTAATAAGACAAGAAAGATTTCCATCCTTCAGAGAGTGGGTTCCTCTGGGCTCATATTGCCAATATTGCTGCCATTGGGTGTAAGAATGGAGAGAAAAAAGAGATAGAGATATCTGCATTTTCTTTGAATGTTAGGAGTTCCTTTTCCCATTTCATAAGCCAGAACTAGAAGACTTCTAGAGCTCTCTTTGTCTGCACTCTGGTGCTACTTCTGGTCTTTAGAAGATGCTAGAGGAAACACATGTTAAACTCAATGTTAGTTTGGTGTTAATTAGAATTCTTGTCTTCTTTCCCAGCCAATTTGTTGCTGTTCGCTTTCCAGAATCCTTAGATTTTACCTATAACCCAAACTCTCTGTCTGCTATTGAGTTTTTCTAGAAATTCATTTTTAATATATTTTGTAAGAGCATTGGTCCTCAAATTGATTGGGAATTAAAAATAATGGCTATTCCAGATAATGAAATAAAGGCTTTGGGGGGTTTTTTGGGGGGAAGAGGTTAGTAGGGTCTTTCCATTAGTTATCAGTCTTTTTTTTTTTTT
>NW_007738611.1:28258-29845 GCF_000696425.1 Galeopterus variegatus | reverse complement strand
GGATCTATTGATTGGGTTTTACCTTAAAAATTGGTCATATTTGCTTGCCTTTTCATATGCCACATTTTTTATCGTATAACGGACATTTTGAATAGTATGGTTTAAGATTCTGGATCTTGTTTAAATTATCTGGAGAAGGTTGATTTTTTTTTTTTCAACAAAGTGCTTAGATTTAGACTGCAAGTACTGTCTCACATTTTGTGGGCAGTGGCACCCATGTAAGTTCAGGTTTAAAAGACTGTGTGGTTCCCTTTGAGTTTGGCCTATGCCTGTATCACTCGAGGTTTAGTCTGGTAATCTGGAACTTGGGCAATGGTTTAAATTGTAGTTAAATTTTCAAAGCATTTCCTATGCTGTTCTGAGTCTGTTCTGCACACGTGCATCTCAGGACTTTGGCTTGTTCACATAGAGAATAAAAGCATCCTCTGTGCTGGCTCTTCTCTCACTGAAATTTCCAGATTAATTTTTAATTTTTAGCAAAACACTTCATTCATATTGTAACAACTCAAACAGAATAGAAGAGCTCATATAATGATAAGAGTATACCTTCTCTGCCATCTCAGTCCTACTCTCCAGAGGCAGCTTCCAAGAGATGTTTGTTTCTAGTTTTTCTTTTCAAACTCTGTTATTCCTCTGTTTCATGATTTATCAAATTTAAACAATGTTTTTATTCCACTATATGAAAAAGATGGTAATGTTACCCTCATTTCTCCCCTCTTCTTCTCCTGCTCCTAATATTGGGTATTTATATTATTTTTTGTTCCATTGGTTGCATTTATAACAACATACTTAAAACTCTTGTTTCATGATGTATTAAGTTTCATAATCCTCTTCAATTTCTGCCTCCAGGTGGTGGAGATATGTGTGCCAGTGCTTTTCTCCCCCTTTCATTCCCACCTTCCAAGAGCTATACTTAGACCATTATGTCGCTAATGTTATGCTCTCTCCAAAAGTTCACTGCAAATGNGCCCTAGTTATCAGTCTTTAAACATAGAAAATAGAACTTTAGACATGGTTTTTACAAATCAAAATGATACTACCAGTTTCTTCGTGTAGTAGACGTAGCCATGACATTTACTCCAACTTTGATTCATGTAGTACCATTTGGAAATAACAAAGCAGTCTTTTCCTTTGCTTCTTATAAAATTTCCTGGGACTGAAGTCTTCCCAGAAAGGTTATAACTGAGATGGGCTTTGAAGAGGTTATCTTGGAACAGGAAAGGGACATTGTTCATTTTTTTAATTCCCTTTTCTCTGTACTTTTCAAATTGGGTACTTTCTGTTGATTTGTCTTCAGGTACACTTTTTCCTTTGTTATATCAGTTCTGCTACTGAGTGCTTTCAGATATTATATTTTTTACTTCTAGCATTTCCATTTATTTTTTATAGTTTCTATTTCTCTCCTGAAAAAAATTACCTTGCTATTCATTTCAAGAGTATTTATCTTTACTTCATGGACTATGGTTATAACTGATGATTTAAAGTCTTTATCTGATCATTCCAACATCTGCGTCATCTCAATTTTGGGATCTATTGATTGGGTTTTACCTTAAAAATTGGTCATATTTGCTTGCCTTTTCATATGCC
>NW_007738611.1:25327-26403 GCF_000696425.1 Galeopterus variegatus | reverse complement strand
ATCCGTTGCCGGACACGAAAAAAGACAAAAAGGAAAAAAAAATCACAAAATAGCATTTGCATTATTATGACTGGATAAATATTGTTCAACCCTGGGGCAATTCATAGTTTAGGGGTACACGTCCCTCTTCAAGATTCTATGTGATATGTTGGCCATTTGAAGGATGCTAATAGCATGAAGCAAAATAATTTATTTTTCTTTTTTCTGTCAGTGTTTAAAATTATACCACATTTAATTTGTTTTATGTTTGAATCATTATTTTTTGTATTTGTTAGATATATATTCATGTATTTATGTATATGGATGTATTTGTCACCAGGATTTCTAAGTCCTCTTTTTTCCTGGGAGACTTCTTGTTGTCTATGACCTGTGCACAGCTATCATCCTGTGATTTCCCTTCTCTGCCCCCTTGGGCTGAATCTTACTGCTTCCTAGATTTTGTGTATTTCTTTCATGGTTTACTCCTTCATTTTGCTGGAGTACATTTTCAAGTAACTTCCATGTTTGTCTCTCTCCAAGGTGCTAACTAATGATTGACTTTTCTGTTGAAGAACCCATTTACCTCTCACAATTCCAGGAAGGCAGCAGCACCGGTCATGGTTCTGAAGTAGTCTTTGCTTCCAGCTTGGGCGCTGTCATAAAATCTCAGGATTTCTAGTTGTATACATAATTTTTCTTTATTCCCCTCTTCCTCCTTTCACCTTGAACTAAGTATAAAAATTGCGGGGGCAGAGATACCTTCCTTCTATACCTAATTTGTTAAGTGTTTTTATCATGAAGGGGTGTTGGATTTTATCTAATGCTTTTTTGCATCTATTGAAATGATCGTATGTTTTTTTTGTTCCTTCCTTCTGTTGATGTGATGTATCACATTTATAGATTTGCGTATGTTAAACCATCCTTGCATCCCTGGGATGAATCTCACTTGATCGTGGTGAATAATCTTTTTAATTTGTTGTTGGATTCTGCCAAAAGGGTAATTTTTAATTAACAAAGAACAGAAAGTACTCCAAAGTGAGTATATAGTATAAGTGTGTTCTGTAATGCTTTAATAGAGTGATTCTTAGGAGAGAATC
>NW_007738611.1:22083-24107 GCF_000696425.1 Galeopterus variegatus | reverse complement strand
GCACCTGGCATGTTGGAGGAAGCACAAGGAGGCCACTGCGGCTGGACCTGAGAGGTTTGCCCAAGACTTCCTGGGCGATGTGATTCCTGAAAGAATCAGCCACGTAAAGTGCAGCAGGGGGTGGAGGTATAAAGGGGGCTTTGTGGATAATGACAATAATATGTGTGAATGTCTAGAAGCAAAGAAAAACATTCTATTTCTGGAGAAATAAAATTGATTATGGCCAGAACCTAGAATGCAAAGGAAGGGTAGAAAATAATAAAGCTCCTCAGAGAGGTAAGCATGGAGCCATTCATAAAGGGTTATGTTAAAGAGCTTGAACTTTACTCTGCAGGCATTGGGGAGCCACATTTAAAGCAGAGAGACTTGGGAGTGTGCTGATGGTAACATGAAGGTCAAGGGTTCGGATCCCTGTACGTTCAGCCGCCAAAACAAACAAACAAACAAAAAACAGAATAAAAATGCAGGAAGAAACACAATCACACTGGATATTTTTAAAAGATCCCTCCCATTGCAGTGTAAAGAATGGATACTAACTGGGTTGGGAGGTCACTCGGGTCCCTGGCTTGGGCCATTAGGTAGAGAGTGGTGCCTACAGCAGATGGTGGTGTGGACAGGAAGACGATGAGATGGATCTGGGACGTGATGAGTTGTAGGTGCCTATGACATGCCCAACTGAAGATGTCAGAGAAGCACTTGGTGATAAGAGTCTAGAGTTTGGAGAGAAAGTCTATCTGGAGATACAGATTTTGCAAATGTCAACACAAAAGTCATCAGCGAAATCATGAGAAAGGTCTATAGAGAAAAGAGAAACTAGGAGAGAACCTTGAGGAAGCTCTTTCAGGCAAAAAGATCATACTACAGAAACATAGCTTACTTCGCATAGGCATTATCTATCAATCACCAGTTAAAATAATAATTATTAATTAAATTTAACTAAATAATGTATTCAGGTAGGAAAAAAAATACTTCAGTGGATGTTTGGTTTCTAGCAGGTATATATGTAGAACAGACAACTGGGACATCTTACTTGAAAATTGGTAAATGTACTTGGGAGTTGCCTGGATGAGAGTCAGTATGGACCCGAGCATTTGAGATGCACACAGAGGCCAAGGCACANTGAGTATATAGTATAAGTGTGTTCTGTAATGCTTTAATAGAGTGATTCTTAGGAGAGAATCCCAGACTACCCAGTACTTAACTGTTTTTACTATCTGCATTGACTTTTTTCATGAATCATTACTGTTTTGTCTTTTCAGCAGCAGAAATTGCAAGGAAATTCAACAAAGAAAATCAAATCCAAAAAACCAGACCACCTCAAAGGCCAGAAGGTTATTGCAAGATGTGATGAAAATGGCTTTTATTTTCCAGGTAGAGTTTTTTTAGTTTGTGAGACTCCTTTGAGAGAAAACTTGATATTGGGTGCTGGAGGCTTCAACCTGTGCTTTCCCTAGAACATAGACATTTCATGAGCTGGACTAAGATATTCCACTTCTCAAATGAAATGATAATGGGGTTTCTACCCATATGGGGGGGGGGAGTAGGCAGAAAATGTATTTATTTTAATCTCTCATTTGTTTAGTAAACAAATTTTTATCAAACACCTACTATGTCCATGTATACAATATTCCAAAAGTGCTGGTCTAATGTAGTGAGCAAACAGATGAAAATTCTTGTCTTCATGAAGGTTACATCTTAGTAAGGGAGACAGACAAACAACCAAATAAATAAGTAAAATATGCAGTATGTCAGATACAGTGCATACAGACAACTGAAACCATGAAGGGAGTTGAGAGTGTCAGGGTGAAGGTTGAAATTCTAAATACAGTGGTTAACAAAGAGCTCCTGCGGGAGGTGATATATGCATAAGGACTTGAAGGAGAGAGGGGCAAGCCATGAGATTAATTGGGAGAAGAGAGCTCTAAGCAGAGGGAGCAGGAGTGTGAAGACCTGAGGCTGGGGCGCACCTGGCATGTTGGAGGAAGCACAAGGAGGCCACTGCGGCTGGACCTGAGAGGTTTGCC
>NW_007738611.1:19114-20925 GCF_000696425.1 Galeopterus variegatus | reverse complement strand
GATCATACTACAGAAACATAGCTTACTTCGCATAGGCATTATCTATCAATCACCAGTTAAAGTAATAATTATTAATTAAATTTAACTAAATAATGTATTCAGGTAGGAAAAAAAATACTTCAGTGGATGTTTGGTTTCCAGCAGGTATATATGTAGAACAGACAACTGGGACATCTTACTTGAAAATTGGTAAATGTACTTGGGAGTTGCCTGGATGAGAGTCAGTATGGACCCGAGCATTTGAGATGCACACAGAGGCCAAGGCACAGGCGGCTCTTCATTATGAGAACAGGGGCTGGAAATCTTCCACTTCTCTGGGGCTCAGATTTGCTGAGAGGTGATTACAGGATGCTACCCCTGCTTGAGAAACTTTTCATTTTCTGAATTTGAGCCATGGAGAGGAATCCAAAGCTAACTTGGCAGTTTAAAGGAAATTCTGAAAAGAACTGGATTCCAAATGTGAGGATTAGGGCTTGGCATCACTTTGCTGGCCAGGGCCCCAGGGACAAGTAGAGTGGCTCGGTCTTTTCCCAGCACCATCCCTGTGTGATAAGAAAATGTGAAAGGCCTACTGGGGCAGTCGGGGACACAGAGCTAATGCCATAGCCACATGCAATACCTGAAACCACATCAGCAAGTTCTTTAAAATGTGCAATTAAAGGTAGACTGCATGTACTCCTAGTAGCTGTACGGGATCTGACTAATGGGGAATTTTTAATTTGCAGCTGTGATTAAACTCAAATAAGTCAGTTTGGAGGAAATAAACATTTTAATTAAGTGATATAATCAATAATTTTGATTAGTGGCTAGTTAGTAAACATTGGCTCAGCCAAATTAAATGACAGCGCACAGATTAGCTAGATGTAGTTGTTTTTGTGTCTGCTCCCCGCCAAGGTCAACTAATCTTTTAATCTGGAATTTCAACTTTAATTTTCAACAGAAAAGTTAAGAGAATAATACAGAGAACTTCTGTATACTCTTAATTCAGATTCACCAATTTTTACCATTTTGTCACATTTTATCACATATATTATATTATTTTATTTTATTCTGTCTCTGTCTCTCTGTCTCTCCTCCACACACACACACATATTCTTTTTTCTGAGCCAGTAGAAACTAGATAACATTTTTCATTCCCCTTTACCCGTTAATACGTCAGTATGTATTTCTCAAGAACAAAGACATTTTCTTACTATAATCACAATTAAGTTTTAAAATTCAGGAAATTTTACATTATTATAGTACTTTCATCTGATATATATTTTTTGATTTTGTTTACTGTTACAATAATGGCCTTTATAAGCATCTTTTTCCTCCAGTGCAGGTCCGAATTCAGAACCATGTATTGCGTTTACTTAATGTCTCCTTAATTTTCCTTAATCTTGATTTATTCTTTAGCCTTTCCTATTATCTGTCATGATATTGACATTAATTAAGTGTAAGGCCAGCTCTCTTATAGAATGTTCTTGAGTTTGGGTTAGATTAGATTCAGGCCATGCCTTCCTGNCAGCTCTCTTATAGAATGTTCTTGAGTTTGGGTTAGATTAGATTCAGGCCATGCCTTCCTGACCAGAATAGTACCTAAGTGATGTCATGTCCCTCTCGGGGCATCCTGTCCGGGGGCACGTGATGTCCATCTGCCCTCATTAGTGATATTAACTCAGATCACCTTGTCACTGTGAGTTGCTGTGCTCCCTCTTATAAAAAAAAAGAAGGCCCAAATAGAGTTTTGTAGAGCACAGGCGTGATGGTCATTGGTGACTCCTCTTCTGGTAACTGTTGTTCAAAAACATCCTAAACATTTTTTTTTT
>NW_007738611.1:13870-17155 GCF_000696425.1 Galeopterus variegatus | reverse complement strand
ACTTTGGGTAGTATAGTCATTTTCACTGTATTGATTCTTCCAATCCAGGAGCATGGGATGTCTTTCCATCTTCTTGTATAGTGAAAAATAGCTGTTTTTAAAATGCATTTCAGCAGAAGGCTGCATTGGAATAACTGGATCTGCGTGTCCACTGCTTGAGGCAGGTCGACACTGGAGCAGGGCTGGCCCAGCCGGCTGTGGCCACCATCCTTGGGATCATGGCAGGGATTTCCATAGGGCTGGCTCTACTTCAGGGGTTAGTGTGGATGATCGAGCTGAGGAAATATCTACATTATGCAGAATGGAAGTGACGAGCTGATAGCCTGGCTTATCTGAATGCTGAAGACAAAGAGGAAGACACGTTTCAAAACCTTGTTTTAAATCATTATTTGTGGGAATTGGGTCATGCTTCCTGTTGTTCAGTGAAAAGCGTTTTACTTCAGGAAATTCATGGTGATTTCTGCACTATACCGTAGGAACAAGTTATGATGGAAGAAAAAGGGGGCAAAACTGAATACTTTCATGGACTGCTTTAATGATTTAATCATGGGTGTAATGATTAAAGGTACCGCCAAAGGTTCCTGTATTAGAAACTTAATCTCCACTATGACAGTGTTAGGAGTGTGGGAAATCCTACTATGGTAAGTGAAAGGTGGCACCTTGAAGAGGTGATTAGATTGTGAGTACTGGGCCCTCTTGAATGGATTGGTCTGTTCATGGAGTAATGGGCTTGGTTCTGATGGCTTTAAAAGGAGAGCAAGTGAGGTTAACTCTCTTGCTCAAGCCATTTGCTATGTGACATCCTGGGTTGCTGGAGTCACCACCAAGAACAAGGCCCTCAAAAGATGTATTCCCTGGACTTTGGACTTTCCAGCCTCTGAAACTGTAAGCGATAAATATTGTTTCCTTATAAATTACCCAGTTTTAGGTATTTCTGTTATAGGCAACAGAAACGGACTAGTACAGGTCAGAAAATTCTGCGTTTTCGTTTATTTGAATTCTGCCTCTTTCCTCTACTAGACACAGGATTGAAGTCACTTGATTTCTCTGTGCCTCAGTTTCCCTGTCTTTCCAAATGGGATTTAAAACAATTGAAACCCTCATAAGATTGTTGTGTAGATTAAATGTGATAATGTACAGGACTTTGTTAATTACATGTAAAGAATTTTTCTATCCTCACATGGGAGAGCTCCTCTTAGGAGATATAAACAATTCTCATCCTGTCCTGGGGGTGAAGGAGCTGTTTTCAACTTCACAGAAGTTTAAACCTTTAACAGCAAGTCAGAGAGTCAGCACAGTGGACTAAAAAGGAAACCTGCGGTGCTAAAAGGAAGGAGAGAATATGAAGAGTAGAGTGCAGGAAGACACTGCAGTGGAGGTGGGCAGGTGGAGGGGGTGCTCTGGCTGGAACAAAGCTAAAGCCTTTGAGGGGAGGTGGAATTTAAGCTGGGCTTTGAATATTGAAAGGTTCTTAGAGCCAGAGGTAAAACAGACAAACAAACAAAATCCAGTCTCCAGCCTGAGAAAACCTATTTGGAGCAAAGATTCAGAACTATTCATGCATCTTTCACCAAATGAACTGCCTTACAGTGTCTAGTTAGACTGTTTCACCAATTCTGTGGCCATTGAGCACAGGCAGCATTTTTGCTGAGGCTCTTAACGGGAGTGTGTCCTTTCCCCCAGCTGAGTACAGGAGAGCCCTCTGGCCAAGCTGGGAAGCTGACTCGTACCCAGGAAGATGCCTGGAATTGCCAGCCTCCACCAGGAGAAAGACTGAAAGCAGTGGAGGGTCTTCTGCTTGTTCACTCTCCGGAGCCCAGGCTCTGCAAGAGGTCCTGGAGGACTTCAGAGCCAGGAGACACAGCCTCACCTCTCGGGGACTGAGGGCAGAAAGAAACTGAAGTGGAAAGGGAGCCAGAAATTGGAGCTGATCTTGAATCAGGACGTAAATGGTAGCAATTCCTTAATTAGATGGAAAAGGAGCAAGTACAGAGGATTAGCAGGAACTCAGTGGACCGGGTCTGGGTCCTCCAGCTCCCCGAGTACAGCCCACAGGAGCCCGGTGAGGTGGTTTTGAAGACAACTGTAAGAAAGTGCGCTCATTTCTGGGGATGAACAAAGATCCACATCTCCAGAGATGGGACAAAGAAGAAAGCAGATTGGAAGGATCTAAAAGAAGTCGCTGTGACATATGGAAAAGTCTAGGTCCAATGATCTAGAGCAGGGGTTGGCAGACTTTTTCTCTAAAATACAAAGGAAGTAAATGCTTGAGGCTTTGCGGGCCGTATGGTCTCTGTCATAACTTCTCAACTCAGACAAACAACTGAAGGACGGCACAGCAGGCTTAGTACTGGACACTCCTAAGTCCCACGGACTAAAGAATTTGAGGAGGGTCACACCAGCCAGCGTGGGCACCCCAGCAGCCCAGAGCCGTGGGAAGGGTGTGGGGCTCTAGTGTGGGATGTGAGGATTCCCTGCATTTTTAATTAGGAGTGGACCTTATTGTTTTCATAATAGAAATTCTTTCTAAGAAGTAGTGCTTGGTTTTTTCTGATTAAAAGGGATAAGGTCAGTTTTTGGTAGAAAATGTGTGAATAATGTGTAAAGAATATTTTAGAAACCAATTAAACGTTTTAGACAAGTAAGAAAGCACAATGAAAAGCTGGCTTGTGTGTGTGTGTGTTTTAAAAAAAAAAAAGAATTTTTACTTCCTTGGCCATTTAAAACAAGAGACATGGGTCAACATGAAAATCAACAGCTGTTGCTTTGCCACATAAAAGGACATGGGACTTTGCCAGGGCAAGCATGTGAGCCGGGGCGGGGGTGCTGGGCACACAGCCTGTGAAGCCAGCAGGGGTGTGTCAGCACGTTTCTGTCTCCAAGTGGGAGTCAGGAGCAGCTGCTACTGCCAGGGAAAGTGTCCAATGTTAAATTTCCCCTTCATTAGAGTTAGAATTTAGAATCCCTTTTTAATGGGAAAATAAATTTCTACTTGGATAAATGACAAAAAATGTGAACCTTAATAAGGGTATTTTCTTTTCCTATTATAACAATTACATATAATTATAATACATAAATTATATATAATTAAAACTATAATATAATTATAATATAATATAAAGAGTATATTATAACTAAATATACTCTGATTATAACTAAAAGACAAACTTCTCACTTCTGTTAAAAGAATAAATATAGGGGCCGGCCCGGTGGCGCACTGCTACAGTGCGCCGTTTGGGAAGCGCAGCGGCGCTCCCGCCGAGGGTTCGGATCCCACGTACAGAC
>NW_007738611.1:0-12870 GCF_000696425.1 Galeopterus variegatus | reverse complement strand
ACTCTGTTGATTGTTTCCTTTGCTGTGCAGAAGACTTTTAGTTTGATATAGTCCCATTTGTTTATTTTTTCTTTTGTTGCTTGTGCTTTCAGGCTCATGTTCATAAAGTCAGTGCCCAGACCTAGTTCCTGAAGTGTCTCACCTATATTTTCCCTTAGTAATTTTACAGTTTCAGGTCTTATACTTAAGTCTTTAATCCGTTTTGAGTTGATTTTAGTATATGGTGAGAGATGCACATCTAGTTTCATTCTTCTGCATATGGATATCCAGTTTTCCCAGCACCACTTATTGAAGAGGCAGTCTTTTCCCCAGTGTAGGTTTTTGTTGCCTTTGTCAAACATCAGATGGCTGTAAGCCTGAGGGGTGATTTCTGGGTTCTCAGTCCTGCTCCACTGGTCCAAGTATCTATTTTTATGCCAGTACCATGCTATTTTAGTTAGTATAGCTTTGTACTATAATTTGTAGTCTGGTAGTGTTATGCCTCTGGCTTTATTTTTTGTTGTTGTTGTTGTTGTTGTTCAGGATTGCTTTGGCTATTCAGGGTCTTTTGTTGTTCCATATGAATGTTAAGATTGTTTTTTCCATTTCTGTGAAGAATGTCATTGGTATTTTGATGGGGATTGCATTGAATCTGTAGATCACTTTGGGTAGTTTAGACATTTTCACAATGTTAATTCTTCCAATCCAAGAGCATGGACTGTCTTTCCATCTTTTTGTGGAAATTAAACTAAAGAAGTTTAATTTCTTTAGTAGTGGTTTGTAGTTCTCATTGTAGAGATCTTTCACTTCCTTGGTTAAATTGATTCCTAGGTGTTTTATTGTTTTTGTTACTGTTGTAAGTGGCCTTACTTTCTTGATTTCTCTTTCTGTTAGCTCATGATTGGAGAATATAAATGCAATTGTTTTGGGAGCATTTATTTTGTATCCTGCAACATTACTGAAGTTATTAACCAGCTCTAGGAGTTTTTTGATAGAGTCTAGGTTTCTATATGTAGTATCATGTCATCTGCAAATAAGAACAGGTTGACTTCATCTTTTCCAATCTGGATGCCCTTTATTTCTTTTTCTTGCCTGAGTGCTCTGGCTAGTACCTCCAGTACTATGTTAAATAGAAGTGGTGAGAGTGGGCATCCTTATCTTGTTCCTGTTCATAAGGGAAAAGCCTTCAGTTTTTCCCCATTCAGAATGATACTGGCAGTGGGCTTGTCATAGACAGCTTTTATTGTGTTAAGATACTTTACTTCTATACCTAATTTGTTGAGAGTCTTTGTCATGAAGGGATGTTGAATTTTGTGAAATGCTTTTTCAACATCTATTGAGATAGTCATATGGTTTTTGTCTTTGAGTTTGTTGATGTGGTGTATCACATTCATTGACTTTCATATGTTGAATGAACCTTGCATCCCTGGGATGAATCCCACATGATCATGGTGTATAGTTTTTAAATGTGTTGCTGTATTCTGATCGCTAATATTTTGTTGAGGATTTTTGTATCTATGTTCATCAAGGATATTGTCCTGTAATTTTCTTTTTTTTGTTATGTCTTTATCTGGTTTTGGTATTAGAATTATGTTGGCCTCATAAAATGAGTTTGGGAGAGTGGCTTCTGTTTCGATTTTTTTGAATAGTTTAAGGAAAATTGGTATTAATTCCTCTTTAAAGGTTTGATAGAATTCAGTTGTAAAGCCATCTGGACCTGGGCTTTCTTTGCTGGGAGATTGCTGATTACCACTTCAATCTGGTTGCTTGTTTTTCATCTATTCAGGTTTTCTATCTCTTCTTGGTTCAGTCTGGGTAGTTTGTATGTGTCCAGAAACTTATCCATATCTTCCAGGTTTTCATATTTGTAGCTATTCTTATATCAGATAAAATAGACTTTAAACCAAAAAACATAAAAAGAGACAAAGAAAGCCACTATATGATGATAAAAGGATCTATCCAGCTAGAAGACATAATAATCATAAATATGTATGTACCCAATATTGGAGCACCCAGATATATAAAGCAAACACTCTTTGATCTAAAGAAAGAAATAGGCCCTAGTATGTTAATAGTGGATGGCCTGAATACCCTTCTCTCAGTATGGGACAGATCTTCCAGGCAACAAATCAACAAAGAGACACAGGATTTAATCTACACCCTAGACCAACTGGACCTGGCAGATATATATAGAACATTTCACCCAACAACTAAAGAATATACTTTCTTTTCATTAGCACATGGAATATTCTCCAGGATAGACCACATATTAGGTCACAAATCTAGTCTCAGCAAATTAAAAAAAATAAAAATCATTCCGAGTATCTTTTCAGACCATAATGGACTAAAACTGGAAATTAATAAGCAAAACTCTGGAAAAAACACATGGAAACTAAACAATAGGCACCTGAATGCCCTATGGGCCCAAGAAGAAACTAAATGAGAAATCAAAAAATTACTTGAAACTAATGATAATAGAGACACATCATCCCAAAACCTGTGGAATACTGCAAAAGCAGTACTAAGAGGGAAATTTATTGTAATAAACACTTACATCAAAAGAATGGAAAGACTTCAAATAAACGCCCTAACGCTACACCTCAAAGAGCTAGAAAAACAACAATCCAATCCTAAAGGTAGCAGATGGAAAGAAATAATTAAGATCAGAGCAGAACTAAATGAAATGGAGACCCAGAAAACAATAGAAAAGTTGAACAAAAGAAATAGTTGGTTTTTCAAGAAGATAAATGAAATAGAAAAACTATTAACTAGGTTAACAAAAAAAAAAAAAAAGAGAGAAGACCCAAATATCGGAAATGAAAAGAGAGACCTTACAACTGATACCACAGAAATATGAAGAATCGAATGATTATAAACAGCTGTATGACAACAAATTAGTTTGCTTTAGCACTTCTTTTTTCTTTTTTGATTGTACATTTTAGGGAAGCCATAGGGGTGTGTTCAATCTAATATTAGATGACATGCTGATTTGGGAGGGAGTTCAACTTTCCTTTTTACTTTCACAATTTAATGATACCTATTTTTATTTCAAGTATTACAGGTGGGGAAATGGGGCTAAAATAAATGAATAATGAAATCAGATGGTAGGAGGTGTCCAGGAAGAAGATCTTTGAGTCTAGGAACAGCGTTCCCGTGAGGATGGCTCTGGCAATGCAGGTGAACAAGTTCCCGTGCATTCCCTTGGCTCCCACCTCGGCGGGTGCCCCAGACCACAGGATTGCACTTCACCAAGTAGGCATCTTGGTGTTGTTCAAGACAGTAGGCATCATACTGTACCCAACATTATCTGCTGGAGAAATCAAAGGGGCACACAGATCTTAACAGGCAATGTGTTATAACAGCACAGCCAATAGGTTGGGGAAGCCTAAGGGAATGGCCCTTATTTGTCTTCACACGTTACATTTTCTTTAACTCCTTCCAGGGGTTGTGAAGAAGTGTGTGAGCCCCACCCACGCACTGGTGAGCTTCAGGTATGGAGACACCAAGGTTGTGCCCACCTCGTTCATCACGCCTGTGGGGGGTGCCATGCCCTGCCCAATGCTCCAGGTACCTGCTCCACAGTCTCTTCTGGGCCCCCTTTTCACCATCCAAAGGGTTTTGGATAACAGGGCCTGGCAAGGCCACTGTTTGGCCCTTTCCTGAACCCAGGCGGGCTCCTGTGCGGAGCTTGTGCTTGGGTGGGAAGAGCAGAGCCCTTGCTCCAGGGACCCATCGCCTGGCAATTTCTTTGCTCATGAAATCTGCCAGTTCCCTGTTACGGTACTCAGGGCTGCAAAGACTTAATATCATTGCACCCTGAGGCCCTTGTAAGCCCTTTACAAGAAAATAGATGGTTAGGGGAAGGGCATTGCTGTAGCTGCTTCTGTTCTTGACACTTTAATTGCAAAAGATTGTATTATATTATATATAATAACAAGAGCAAATGCTGTGCTTTCCTTGACATTGCAGTCAGTTGACATCAGACTGTGCTGCTGTAGTGCACAGTTATCCCAAACGTTCATCCCTTGGATTAGCTGGACCAGTGTGTTCTCATCTGCTCATAAATTCATAAAAGCTATCCTGGGTCGGGCCCTCCTACCCCTGTCCTCATCCCAGCACCAGGGCCAGGGATCGGGCGCGACACTGAGGGTTGTAATCCGTTGCCGGACACGAAAAAAGACAAAAAGGAAGGAAAAAAAAAAAAAACATTAAACTATCTGTATGATCTATAAGGAACAAATTTATTATAAACTATGTTCTCCTCTACAGGTTGGAGATTATGTGTTTGCCAAAATTGTGATCCCCAAAGGATTTGACTTCTATGTCCCTGGCATTGTCATAGCACTTCCCAATCAGGATGCATCCTCAGAAAAATTGTACACAGTTTTGAAGTGCAACAATCGGAGAGTAAGTAGACTTCCATCTGGAACAGGATTTTCATGCTGGGCAGAACGTGGCTTTTTCCGGGGCAATGCTAGCTCTTTCCTGTCACTGCCAGATGTCGTGAAGGAATGATTTCCCTGGCTGTGTCCTTCACCCTCCTCTCTCACTCCCTGTGGCTGGGATTCCACCTTCACTGAGATCGGCCTGGCCTCCTAATTCCTGTGCCGGGCGGTCTTTGGCTCTCCTTGCCAAACTGAGCTGTGCTTTGACAGCAGAGCAGGCTCTCTGGGGCTCTGCAGCACCCTGTCTCTCACTCCTGTCCTCCTCCTCCTCGGACTGCTCCCGCCTGTGCTCCTCTGCCAGCCCTGCAGATGTGGGCCTCCCCTGGGCCCTCCCAGCCCTGTCCTCCTCTGTGGCCTCATGGCCTGTCTCTCGGGTGAGCCTCCATTGTTGGGGTCCTCCCATGTGCCAGGGGTGACAGCCCCCACTCCCAACCTGAGCTCCAACCCTGCATTCCCAGCTGGGTCCTCCTGGAGAGCTCCCTCCAGGTGAGCCACATCACCTTTCCCCCAGGCGCCTTCCTCCTCCTGCGTTCCCTGTACTGGGGAGTGCCACCACCTGGCTCCCATCTCACACCTGCTTAGGAACGAACCACCACCAGGGTTGGCTGAGAGATGAGGGGACACAGGTAAAGTGGAGCAGAGTGAAAAGAACACAGGCTTTACAGTGAAAAAAAATGAACTGAGCATTCACTCTGCTCTTTAGTGGTTGTCTCATCAGGGCGGGTCGCTTCACCTCTCTGAGCCTCGGTTTCATTGTATGTGCAGTGGGTTTTCTATATATCCATATCTACATCTGTACCGATATCTTTTTCTACTGGAATATCTATGTCTGCCTATACAGTCATGCCACCACATAAATATGTTTCAATCAGCAAATTGCTGCATCTGTGATGGTGGTCTCGTAAGGTTATAGTAGAGCTGGAGGTGTGCAGCAGACCATACCATCTAGGCTTGTGTAAGTACACTATGATGTTAGCACAACGACAGAATCGCCTAAGGACACGTTTCACAGAACGTATCCCTGCCATTAAGCACACATGACTGAATATATAGATAAACACACACACATATATCCTTAAAGAAAATACTGTCATCCCTTGGTATCTGCGGGAGATTTGGTGCCCTCATGGATTCCAAAATCAGGGGAGGCTCAACTCTTAAGTCAGCCTTCCTTATCCTCAGGTTCCACATCTACAGATTCAATCAGCCCCGAGTGGAAAATACTGTATATGTAAAAGCTCTGCGTGTCTGACGCACAGGTATTAGGTAATAGTAGTAATGACGCAGCCCTGGTAGTTAATAGCATCACTTTGAATCTTTTGCCCTCTCATTCCCTGTAGCCCATGAGCGGGAGGGATTTGGTTAACTCTTATCACCTCTAGATCGATTCGCTCATTAGACAGAGGTTTGTTAAGCACCTGTATTTTCTATTGGATTATTTGTCTTATTGATTTGGAGAGTTCCTCTATAGCTTCTGGGTAGTAATTCTTGGTACTACATGCAGCCAATATTCTTTTCCCAAGTCTATGCTTGACTTTCAATTTTGTAATATTTGTTGATAGAGAAACTTTAAAATTTAATATGGTCAAATTTATTCAGCTTGTCCTTTATAAATTGCCCTTTCTGTGTTTTGTTTAAGAAATTTGTCCTTAACAATGTATTTCTCTAAATGTATTTTTTCTAAAAGTTTGAGAAAAATTCTTTATCAGTTTACAAATCTGATTATGTCATTTGCCTGTGTGATGTCCCCCGCCTACACTTCTTGTCACCCTCAAGGAGAATCCCAGCAGGAGCCCAGCCTGTCCCCAGCTGCCCCCGACCTTGACCTCCAGCTAACTGGGAGGTTTGCTGCCTGCTGCTTCCTGAACATAGTGGGCTCTTCCAAGCCCCTGAGCTTGTACCTATTACTGGACTGCCCTCCTTACCTCCTTTCCATAGGGAACTCCTGTCACCCTAAAGACCCACCCCAGTGTGACGTCCTGCTGGGCCCCTCAGGGCTGTCCTGCGCACTGCCCTGCCCTCTTCCTATGCTGGCTTCCTCCCCAAGCACAGCCCCTGATGAAGAGCAGGTTCCCATGATTGTTTTTTAAATCCCTTGAATCAGTCCCATTTCTAATGGAAAATAACATTGTCTTGATGGGCCACTTAACATGCCTGGAAAATAGACTGGCAAGTGAAATAGATTGGTAAGCAAAAAGCAAAGTGACAGTGGCTAACTTTATTAAGCCCTTACTGTGTGCAGCAGGTACAAAGCCAGGTATCTCACATGTAGCGAGCAACTGAGTCCTCGGAACACGGGTGACGTAGGGACTGTTGCTACCCCCATTTTCGGATAAGGAAACTGAATCAGAGAGGTTAAGTCACACACCTGGTAAGCACACAATCTGGCTCCATGGCCTGAACTCCAAACCACTGTGCCCAACCGGCTAGTAGACAGAATACAAATATCCAGTAAATTCTTGACTGTGGCATGAGGTACTTCCATCAGGGAGAGGAGCATAGTAAAGGAACTTTAAGGTTAAGGGCAAAGGGTGACTATCATGGGAGCCGGTGGCCACAGGAGCATTGTATCCCATCTGACAGGCAAGAGGAGAGGGGATGTCTCATCAACCCAGGAAGAACCCCCTGGAGAAAATGGAGTTTCCTGGAGCTGTCTTGACAGCAGGAAAGCAGCAGGGTGGAAGGCGGAACATGGGGAAGCTTTCCTGGCACGTGGCACTATTCTGGGGATATCTACTGTGCAAGGGGGGACAGCAAACCAAGGGACATTTTAAGAGATGTCCCCAGGGTGTGTGGAGAGATGAGGCAGTTGGCCCAGGATCCCTGAGAAAAGACCTCGGAGCCCAGGGAAGCACTTCAGAATTTATCCACAGGACAGGGGGGCCCTGGATGCTGGAGTAGCATGGCCAGGGGAAGGACACTGGAGACAGCTCGATGGAGATTCTGGGAGACCCTATGAGGCTGAGGGTGGGGTATTCAGCAAAGGGGTGGTGGCTATAGTTGTCCAAGAAAGAGATGGCCAAGGCTGAAATAAAGATAAAAAGAAAGGTGGTTATATAAAGGGCTGTTGTAGTGTGTGTGTGCGTGTGCATGTGTGTGTGTGCGTGCATGTGTGTGTGTGCATGTGTGTGTGTCCGTGTGTGTGTGTGTGTGCGTGCGTGTGTGTGCATGTGTGTGTGTGTCCGTGTGTGTGTGCATGTGTGTGTGCATGTGTGTGTGTGCATGTGTGTGTGTGCATGTGTGTGTGTGCATGTGTGTGTGTGCATGTGTGTGTGTGCATGTGTGTGTGTGCATGTGTGTGTGCGTGCATGTGTGTGTGTCCGTGTGTGTGTGTGCGTGCGTGTGTGCATGTGTGTGTGTGCGTGTGTGTGTGTCCGTGTGTGTGTGCATGTGTGTGTCCGTGTGTGTGCGTGTGTGTGTGCATGTGTGTGTGTGCATGTGTGTGTGTGCGTGTCCATGTGTGTGTGCATGTGTGTGCATGTGTGTGCGTGCATGTGTGTGTGTGCATGTGTGTGTGTCCGTGTGTGTGTGTGTGTGCGTGCGTGTGTGTGCATGTGTGTGTGTGTCCGTGTGTGTGTGCATGTGTGTGTGCATGTGTGTGTGTGCGTGTCCATGTGTGTGTGCATGTGTGTGCATGTGTGTGTGTGTGTACGCACACATCTTAAGTGGGCAGACTTGGCAATTGACCAAGAGAAATGACAGAGAGGACTCTGCAAATAAAGGACTTTTATTCAGCAAATAATTATCGAGTGAGGCTCTGAATTTAAACTGCCCTCTTAAGTGTCACACTGAAGAGGATAATGATAGTAGCTTTCATAGTGGGTTGAGCTAGAATAAAATTATATCTGAATTGTGGACATTTCTGATTTAAATTGTGTGAACTCTTTTGGTGTTATTGCAGGAATTTTGCCCTCGGAGTGCACTTATTAAGATCAGCCAAAACAAGTATGCTCTCTCTTGCTCTCATATAAAATCGCCCCCCGTTCAGGAGGATCCAAAAAAGTAAGTGTACCCGATTCTACTAGCCCTTGAATATTCATTTATATCTTTGCACTGTTGATCTGTTTTTGAGTTGAGATCCATGACCTCTAAATACTAGGGTGGAAAAGCAGAGGCGGGAGGCTTCCTGCACAGAGTGCGTTCTGTGATTATTGCCCCTTCAATGTCACACCTTTCACCTGCTGGTTATTCATCCATCTGGCTCCAATTGCAACATTATTTAACTGACCCTTCAGAAAAGCATTCAGTCCTGTCATGAATATGAAGGAATTGTTTCCCTTTTATTTGTAAGGATTTAAACCCTTCTAATTTAGTTGCAGTTGGAACCAATCGCCTGCCTGCCTCTCCCCTTGTTGGGAGGTGGGAGGGAGGTGCCAGTCCTGGCTTACCAGGGGCCAGGTGAGTGTGCGGATGGGTGGGTGTGTGGTGGTTTCCGGGGGCTGCAATGGGGTGAACAAATTTTCATCTGAGGCCATAGGTTTCCTCAGAGCGGTAAAGGTGGATCACAGCAAAGTCAAGAGGAACAAGCTGAGGCCTAAAGAGCATGCAAAACCCAACCCTGGGGCCAACAGGGGCATCGAGTTGGAGTCACAGAGCCATGACCTTGGACTCAGGCTCACAAAAGAGGCGAAGGTGGATTTTGAGCAAGGGTTGGGGAAAGGGATGCAGGACTCATCCTCCATTTCACTTAGAGTTTGCGGCTGTCTTTGGGTGCGAACCTTTGTTCTCCCGTGGCCTTGCCTTCCACTTCTTTGCAGAAACCATCTTCCAGCCTCTCCCTCCGCTTCTTATCCCCCACCTCTGGGCTTGTGAAAACTCTGTCTTTCCCTCAGTGTCAAAGCATTAGTGTCCCCCTACCATCCAAGGCTGATCTGCCCACCAGGCTCTGGAGGCCCGTCACCTGCTGCCCCGGGGCCTTGCTCCGTGGGTTATCCCTGGACTCTCCTCTCCTCTCTCTTGGGCTCCTGTCCCTTGAGTCCTTCACCTCAGCAAAATCCCAGGCTCGCCTCCCCTATTTGCACACGTGTGTGTTGCACACACGCACGCACACACACTCCTGAGTACATGTGGCTGCCCTGGTTCTGCAGTGTGGACTGGCACCTCCTTCCCTGCCCACCAGGCTCCGCGGGCAGTGCACGGACTTGGTGTCTCCCCTCTCTTGCCTCCTAGTCACTCCCCAGCCCTGGGGGACTGGCTTCTACTCTTAGGTGGGAGAGGCCGCTCAGGACGACTCACAGGCTGGATCCAGTCAGCACTGCCCAGCCTGACCACACGCGCTCCTGCTGCATGTCTGACACTGTCAGCCACTCCGTCCTTCCCTGTCCCCCTCCTCCTGAGGCTTGTCATGGCTCCACCTCTCTGCGTTTTTTCCCTGCCTGATGTCACTCACATCTGCTGCTTCCTTGACTCCAGTTACACTGCGGACCCCATTCCTCCTTCTCTCCAACCCAGGCCATTCTCCGGTGCTCTTGCACCAGAATCTCGGACTCCAAGCGTGGGACTTGCAGTGGGTTTTCTTCAAAGGCCCCCAGGTGGCTTTTTGAAAAAGCAGCCATGGTGGATAACTTGAGGGGATGGGGCATCGGTAACTAAGACTCAGGCTCGCATCCCGAGCCCACCCTCACCCAGCTCTGTGCCCCTGGGCAGGCTGCTCATGGTCTCTGAGCTTGTTCTCTCATCCGGAAGATGAGGGAGGTCTGAAGACCGGGCATGGTCATTGCCTGACATGAGACACGTGGCGGGAAGCGCATTATTTCCAACCACCTGCTGGATGTTTCTACCTGAGTGCACAGAATCTCATATTTAGCACACCTGAGACTGAAATCGTAGTTCCCCACAAACCTGTCTCAGTTCACTCTTCCACCCAGTCACACAGTCGTCCAAGCAACAGTCTGTAGTCAGCTTTGGCTGCTTCCTGTCCTTCACCCACCACACCCCTCGGTCTCCACGTTATTGTGATCCTAACTTGCAAATATTTCTCAGCTCTGCTGTACCCGTGCTGCCTTAGGTCAGGGGCTCTCAGTCGCCGCAGCCTCCTCCAGCCCCGATGCCAGGCATTCTCCGTGAGTCCGAGAGAGCAGGGTAATCCTCCGCGTGTGCACATCTACTCTTGCCCCTCCCCCACTTAAAAAATCCTTCAGTTTCCTCCTTCCTCCGCCCCTTCCTGTCCTAGCTTAGCCTCTTGGTGGTCTGACCCAAGCCTGCTACCTAGCCTCACTTGTCCCCAGCCACTGCCCTCCGCCCCTGCAACGCCCTCTGCACACTAACCACACTAAACCACTTGTAGTTTTTCTCCCCAGTCTTTCAGGTCTCCGTGCCTTTGCATAGACTAGTTATTCCCTCCCTGGAATGCTAGTCCCTGCCCCCCGCCCCCTGGGGAATGCCAAGATTGAACTCAAGCATCACCACCACTGTGCGATGTCCCACGTAGCGAGGTGACCCCTGCCTCCTGTCGAGGTTGACATTATGGAACACTTCCCTTGCACTGGCCGTGTAGGCACAAGTCCTAGAAGGTAGGGGCCAGGCTCTGTCTTCCTCTGAATCCCAGTTGCCAGGGTCCAGCTCACAGGACAAGCCCAAGGACTGACTGAAGAGGGAACCAATGAATAAACACATGCTAGTGGGCACCCAGCGTGCTCCCCGAGGGCCACGTCGTTCCATAGAGAACCTTTCCTTGAGTGTGGTTATTAAATACATGCTGCGATCCTTCACTCTTTGTCTAGATGCGTAGGGTATTTCGTTGTTAATATCAAAACCCTGCTCAAACAATATGATACCCAAATTACAGTACATTATAAAGGAATATGAGTAGATGTATCTAGGGAGTGCCCATTTTTACTAAACTCAAATCACCAATCACTATTTTAGAATTAAAATTGAATTCTTTCTCTGTTGAGAAAAGCCTTTTATTGTTTCCCATCTTCCCCAGGCCTTATTTAAAGTTCTTCGCTGCTAATTATCTACTCTCGCTTCTAGGGCTTTACACAGGGGAAGTCTTCATTGACTCCCTAGCCTCCTGTTGCAATTTCCACTGTGTTTTGCTCTAGCTGCCTCGCTGGGAGCAGGAGACTGTGTTTAATTCTCCTAAGCAGAGGTAACATACTACCCATTAATTTCAGAGCTTGATCAGTCTCTGTTTCTATACACAAGACTAGCAGAACTGAGCACAAAAATAAAGGTCTATTTTGCATGTACACTGGGATTTCTTTCTAATAAGTTTTTTCATCAGGATCTCTTCATAAATGTGCCGTCTCCCTTCAGTAGTTCTCTAGTAAGTCTTCATGCCATTATACCAAACGAGAGCATTAAAAAGAGATCCTAGGGGCCGACCCCGTGGCGCACTCGGGAGAGTGCAGTGCTTGGGAGCGCAGCGCGCTCCTGCAGCGGGTTCGGATCCTATATAGGGATGGCCGGTGCACTCACTGGCTGAGCGCAGTGCGGGTGACGCCAAGCCAAGGGTTGCGATCCCCTTACTGGTCACAAAAAAGAAAAAAAAAAAAAAAGAGATCCTAGTGCTTTCTTCATGGACTATTAAAAAAATGTACTGTAGGTTTCATCTACAACATGACATCATTTGACTAAATTTAATTTTAAAATATTGAGTCCAACTAAACCATCCTCTTAGGGGTAGGTAAGACAAGGATTCCAGGCCCCAAACAGCTGGGTGGACCAGGTTACCAGATGTCCAGCTCTCCATCCTCTGCCCCGCCTCTTTTTCTTCCTTCTTGGGGCCTTCAGCTGTGAGTGACTGAGAGCACTTCCTGCAGGTTGCTCTTCTGGGTCCTACCTGAGGGTGGTACATAGTGAAAAGACAGGAAGGAATGTATTTGGAGGATAAACAGTTCAAAACTGATCGAATATGACCAAAGCTGATGCAAATTTTCATTTTCAACTCAAATTCTGACACCTAAATGATTCTTGAAGACTTTTTAAAAATAAGGTTGGCTTGCAAAATATGGTATCCGTATTGCTAATTCCAAAGGACTAGTTCCTAAAGGAGAGGATTTTGGTATCACCGTATTTGCAACATGAAGTGAGTGAGGCTGGCACCAATTTTCTCTTTCCTTTGCACCATGATGATGGCATCCTCTGACCCTGCAGCCAGGAGGTGTGTGTGCTGAGCACGTGCCAAATGATCGCCCTTCCTTCCCTGCCCTTCAGTGGTGCCCCTGCGCTTTCTTCTACATTCCATGGCATCAGAGACGTCTTTTCTAAGTGAAAATACTTCCTAACCTGTCTCTAACTTTCTCCATTGAGAGAACATACATGTGGTTTCTCCCATGTGATCTTCTCAATAACTCCAAGAAGCAAGTGGAAAAGTGGTAATTTACCCCATTTGGCATTCTCTCTCCTCGCCCCAGATGCTTCCCTGGCTGCCTCCCCCGGGGTCCCATTCACATGGAAGGGCTGTGGCCTCTGGCTGCTGCAGGGGAAGCTGCCCAGGGGG
>NW_007738610.1:38037-42721 GCF_000696425.1 Galeopterus variegatus | reverse complement strand
AATAAATAAAGGACATCCAGATTGGAAAAGATGAAGTCAAATTGTTCCTGTTTGCAGATGACGTAGCCCTATATGCAGAATATCCCAAAATCTCTACAAGATAACTCAAACTCTTAGAGCTGATAAATGATTTCAGTAAAGTTGCAGGATACAAAATCAACACACTAAAGTAAGTAGTGTTTTTATACTCCAATAACAAACCACCAGAAAAAGCAATCGAGAAAGCAAGCCCATTTACAATAGTCACAAAAAAAAAAAAGAAGAAAAAAAAAACTAGGAATCAAATTAATCAAGGAGGTGAAAGACCTCTACAACAAGAACTACAAATCACTGTTGAAAGAAATTAAGAGAACACAGAAAGATGGGAAGACTTCCTTGCTCCTGGATTTGAATAATTCACATTGTAAACATGTCCACACTACCCAAAGCAATGTACAGATTCAATGAAATTACCATCATAATGTCAATAATATTATTTACAGAAAGAGAAAAAACAATCCTAATATTCATATGGAAGAACAAGGCCCCAAATAGCCAAAGCAATCTTGAGCAAAAAAATAAATAAATAAAATAAAGCTGGATGCATAACACTACCTGACTTCAAACTATACTACAAAGCTATAGTAACAAAAACAGCATGGTATTGGCATAAAAGCAGACACTTGGACCAGTGGAACAGAATAAAGAACTCAGAAATCAACCAACAGACCTACAGCCAACTGACCTTTGACAAAGGCAACAAGAACGTAATTTGGGGAAAAGACTGCCTTTTCAATAAGTACTGCTGGGGGGGCCGGCCCGGTGGCGCACTGCTACAATGTGCCTCTTGGGAGTGTGGTGGCACTCCCGCCGAGGGTTCGGATCCCACATACAGACCGGTTCCCGCTCACTGGCTGAGCGAGGTGTGGGAGCAACACCGAGGGTTGCGATCCCGTTGCGGGTCCCGGTCCAGTACGGCCGCAACACTGAGGGTTGCGATCCGTTGCCGGACATGAAAAAAGACAAAAAATAAATAAATAAATAAGTACTGCTGGGAAAACTGGACATTCATACATGGAAGAATGAAACTAGAACTGTACCTCTCACCATACATCAAAATCAACTCAAAATGGATTAAAGACTTAAATATAAGACCTGAAACTATAGAACTCATATAAGAAAATGCATGGACACACTTTAGGAAGTAGGACTGGGCAAAGACTTTATCAACATGACCCCCAAAGCACATGTAACAGAAGGAAAAGTATACAAATGGGATTATATANTTACTACAGTGAAATGCATTTTGCTTGCAAGAGAAATAGAGATCATCCCACAAATTTGTCAGAATGTCAAAGTGTCTTTGAAAAAATAACTGTAGCTTTAAAAAACTTCATGGAATTTAGAAATTAAACTTATTTGACCGAATTTTTCTGCTTTGTATCAATTGACTGCTGTTTGGCATGAGTGATAGTTAATGGATTAATCATAACCTTGAAATTAGGACAAAATCAAATCTAATTGGCAAGCTGACTTTCCTGTGTGCTTCAATCCCCAAATTGCATGCTTTGAAAAGGCCAAAATGGGGCCTATTAGCAAAATAAGTTTGCTGTACAATTTGAAGATGATGTACATTTTGATAACTACATTTTTCTGTAGATTACAATAAGCGACATAGCATATATATGATGCATATACACGCACATGCATATATAGAGAGAGGGGGAGTTTATGAAAAACACAATACGCTTTCATGCTTTCTCTACGAGTATTTTTCACAGTACATATTCCACTTTTATTTGTTCTAATCCATTCTCCACACTGTTGATTGAGAGCTATGACTAACGACATCCGGCCCATCAATGATACCACACCGCTTTCATGATAGAACCAAAATGCCTTAATATCCTTTGCTCAGTTTACCATTTAGCCTACAAGAAATTCTTTTACTTTTCACTTTTGCTTCAGTTATACTGCTTATATTTATCCTATTGTTTTAGTTGATGTGCTATTTCTCTCTTTATTACTGGACTTTCCTAGCTGTTACCTTTGGAAAGAGAGAGACAGGAAGGCTATTCTCGCTCCTCCTTGAACTCTCCTACACTTATTTTGTTTCTCACTTCTCTACAAAGAGGTTCCTGATCACCTCCACAGTAAATATGGTCTCTCTCCTACAAGGGATGGTACAATGTTTTCTTGCTCAGTTATCCTTTTTCATATTATAAAATACATTTCAATGTCTATCCAGTCTTCTAGATTTTATGCTTCATGGTTATTGATGTCTTGGTCATCATTAAATTTCCAAAATAAGTACAGTTTTTATTTGAAATAAATATTTATGTAATAAATTATGAATGAATGAATGAATGAATGAATAAATAAAACACAACCTGTGAAGTTAACAAATGTCTACTCAGTTCTGAAGTTATACCATCAGACTATAAGTAAATAAAATAAATGGAAGCTGGATATTTTGAGAGGGCAGAGAATGGAATTTAGGTATATACTCCTAAAATTACATTGGTTTAGTGATCACAGTAACATATTTATATTCTTTGAAACCTATATGTACTCCCAGTAATAATACCATTAAATTTTAAATATATGAACTTTACTACTTGTTTTCACTCCTGCTGACATCTTTTATTTATTTTTGTATGCAATTAAACTATCAGATTTAGCATATCTGAAACAAACACAAATAACATAAAATAAAAAGAAACCACTTGAAAAAAATGGATTACTGATTCCCTATTAATTCAAATGCTATTTATCACCATTATTGAACATCCTCAAAACTGAATGTGTGTATATATATACACAAACACACAGATACACATGTGTGTTAACTCATATTTAACAATGAACAAGTTAAAGATGTACAAATTAGTTTCTAGCTAAAGAAGCTAAATCCAGTGAAGAAAACTAATTAAGATTTTTACTTTTATTCTAGTGAGAACTTATGTTTTGTATCAGAGGCTGGAGCTAGATTTCCAATGTGAATACTTTAAGTAGCATTTAGCAAAAGATAAATACACATTTCTTATAAGGGTTTATTGGTTGAGTTAGTTAGCCAACACAAATTTTTACCACTACAAAATTCTTAAGTTTAAGAAAAATATAAATTGTATTCCTTATAGAATGTCTCATGTTTGAGCACTATAAAAATGTGATACAATTGCTACTGGAATGCCAATATAGGATTTTGTGGGGGAGGAGAGTAATATAGGATGAAATTATTCTAAATCTCTCATCTCATGGACTAATGAATGACATAAAGAAGATGAGAAACCTTTGGAAAAGATAAATAGTAAGGGGGGACTGATTTTCCTAGTGTCAGAAGAAAAATCTATTATGCCATGTTAATTTAATGGATATCTTCCCGCATAAATATAGAAAAGAAAATTGGTCCATGGAACAGAATAGAGGATCTGTACTTAGATTGCAGTTTATATTCATATTTATTAGAAAGATATATGACATGTGGCTCTATTCAGTGGGAAAAGTATAGATTAGACACTAAAGAGTGCTTAATATTGCAAGCTATCTATGAAAAAATTTTTAAAGTTTGTATTACTTTATATCTTATAAAATATATAAACTAAAGGCTTTTTATTTAAAGTATTTTAAAATTTACTTGTACATATTTATGGGTTTAGTGTGTTGTTTCAATACATGCACATACGGCACAATGATTCACTTAGTGTAGATAGAATAGTTTTGTACCCATTAGTTCACGACTTCTCTTCCCATTTCCTCCTCTCCCTGGTAACCATTATTCTACTCTCTACTTCTACGAAAATCACTAAATCACTTTATGTATTTATTTATTTTTTTAGATTCCACATGAAGTGAGATTATGCAGTATTTGTCTTTCTGTGCCTAGCTTACTTCAGTTAACAGGATGATTTACAGTTCCATCCATATTGCTGCAAATGAGAGGATATTATTTCTTTTTATAGCTGAATAGTGTATATGTGCCATAGTTTTTTTATCCATTCATCCATTGATGAACACTTAGGTTGATTCCATCTCTTGGCTATTGTGAATACTACTGTAAATGAACATGGGAGTGCAGGATCTTTTTGATACATCGATTTCATTTCCTTTGGGCATATACCCAGTAATGGGATAGCTGGTTAGTAAGCTAGATTTATTTTTAGTTCGCTGAGAAACCTCCATACTGTTTCTCACAATGGCTGTACCAATTTACACTACCACCAATAATGTAGGAGTGTTCCTTTTTCTCTGCAACCTCGTCAGCATTTGTTATTTTTTGTCTTGTTGATGATAGCTATTCTAACTGGAGTGAGATGATATCTCATTGTGGTTTTAATTTGCATTTCCCTGATGATTAATGATGTTGAGCATATTTTCATGTATGTCTTGTTTTCAGAATGTCTATCTAGGTCTGTATTAGTTTGTTTCTGTTGCTTATAACATAAACACCTGAAGCTGGGTAATTTATAAAGAAACAATATTTATTGCTTACAGTTTATATTACACTTTATGTAACAGTTTCCTAAGAATCTTTGAAGTCCAAATGAATGCAAAGATGATTCAACATACGTAAATGAATAAATGTGATACACCATAGCAATAAAAGCAAGCACAAAAACTATATGATAATCTCTACAAACACCGAAAAAGCATTTGACAAAATTCAACATTCACTCATGATAAAGACTCTCAGTAAATCAGGTAA
>NW_007738610.1:13357-35098 GCF_000696425.1 Galeopterus variegatus | reverse complement strand
TTGTTGATTTCCAGTTTGGGGAAACTTCCTGTGGTGACCAGAACTTGAGCTCTGTGCTTGAGCTAAATTGCTGCTTTGCTCCTGACTCCCTGGGGAAGTATTTTTGTGCAGATAAAATTTTAAGTGTTAGCATTTTAATCACTTCCATGTCTGGGCTATGTGGAAATTTTGGCCTGGGACAGTATTTCCTACAGACTGTTCCCCCTGTTGTTCTATTGCCCTTACCAATTCCCACTGAGACCAGATGCCCACACTGCACCCCAATGTTCCCCTGGAAGGCAAGCCTTTCCCCTGCACTCCAACCACTTTCCATGGACAAGATATGTATATGTCCCTTGCATTGACTTTCCAGATTATGGGTGGCTCCTTTCTCCAGTTGTCTGTGACCCCTTGCTCCTATGCAGGCCTGCAAGAACCCTGCCAGTGGCCTTTATGGCCTGTGGACTGGTATGGTGTGCTCCAAAGCCCTCCTCTCCCCTGCTGACTTCAAGCAAGTTCACATGAAGGGCACCACTGTGGCTTTTCTGGCTTCTGGAAACCAATATGTGTGCTGCAGCCACTCCCTGAACAGCTCCAGTTGGACTCGGAAGCAGTCAAGGTTCAGAAAGAGTGGAGCCATCCATGCTCACTCTCCCAGTGGTCTCTCCTGCCTTCAGTCTCTTCTTCCCCCATCTCCATCAGTTCAAGGTTTACAGACTTTGTTTTTTAATAGTTGTAAATTGATTGCTTATGGTTGTAAGCAATTCTGGGAATTATCTATTTCAACATCTTGATGACATCACCCTCAAATTAAAAGCTTGTTATTAAGATAATAAACTTCTTGAAAAAAATTAGAACCTTGAATGTAGCATTTATGTGCAGTGTTCTTCAGAATCTATTAAAATAATAACAAAATATTTATTTTCCAAGAATATCATGTCCAAAATCAATATGCAATAATATATATGGAATATATTCATAAGGCAGATGAAATTTATAAAGTCAATTTCTACAGTAATGCAGAGATCCCTTGCAAATTGAAAAGATAATTTGAAACAATGAAACAATAGATAGGATTTTAGTTGATAATTCACAAAAGAGCAATCAAAATTGCCAAAAAACATCTGAGAAGATGATAAAATACATTAGGAAAATGTAAATTAAAAAGAATAAAGTAGACCTTATGATTTTCAGACTTATAAAAAAAAATTTGGAAATATAGAAAAGATTTACAAAACCCACTGGTGGTTGGAATGTGGAATAAAAGACTCTCTAGCACACTGGCAGTAAAAATATGAAGTATTATATTCTGTTCATTTATTCAGGAAATAGGTATTACACATAATAAAATGTAGGCACTTTTCTAAGCATTTTGGATAATAAAAAATTTCAGAGACTCTTTTGAACATATGGTCTATTGTTAAATAGCAGCAAAGCTTACTGTGGAAGGAATTTCTAGATATTTGTGTGTGTAACAGAAATTAGCGTAATGTAAATAACACAATGCTACTTTCATAAAAGTTAAAAACTTGATAAGCGTATGNTCTCTCATCACATACCCAAATTAACTCCAATGGAATAAATACTTAACTATAAAACCTGAAACAATAAAACTACTAAAGGAAAACATAGGGGAAACACTTCAAGAAGTAGGAGTGGGAAAGATTTTATGAATAAGTCCCCAAAAACTCAAGCAACAAAAGAAAAAATAGAAAAATTGGATTGTATCAAACTAAAAAGTTTCTGCACAGCAAGGAAAACAATCAACAGAGCAGAAAGACAATCTACAGAATGAGAAAAAATATTTGCAGACTATACATCTAACAAGGGATTAATATCCAGAATATATAAGGAACTCAAACAACTTCACAGTAAAAAAACAAGTAACCTAATTAAAAAATGGGCAAAGAAGATGAATAGACATTTTTTGAAGGAAGACATACAAATGACCAACAGATACTTGAAAAAAACTCAACATCACCAATCATCAGGGAAATTAAAATTAAAACCACATTGAGATGCCATCTCAGCCCAGTTAGACTGGCTGTAATCAAAAAGACTAAGAATAACAAATGCTGACAAGGAGGCAGAGAGAGGGGAACCCTCCTATACCAACAGTGGGGCTATAAAGTAGTACAGCCACTATGGAAAACAGTATGGAGATTTCTGAAACAACAGCAGGTAGATATACAATATGATCCAGTAATCCCACTTCTGGGTATACATGCAAAGGAATGAAAATCTTCATGTCAAAGGATTACATGGACTCCCATGTTCATTGCAGCTCCATTTACAATAGCCAAGATATGGAACTAACCTGAATGGCTGTCAACGGATAGTATGGAACCAACCTGAATGGCTGTCAACGGATAACTGGATAAGGAAAATGTGGTATATACACATGATGGAATACCACACAGTCATACAAAGGAATGAAATTCTGCCATTCTCAGCAACGTGGATGTGCTTCAAGAAAATTATGTTAAGTGAAATAAGCCAGGCACAGAGGGAAAAACAACATATGTCCTCATTCATAAGTGGGAGCTCGGAAAGAAAGAAGGATGGAAAGAAAGACCACAGTGGTGCCTTGGACTTGCAGAGGGAGAGAATGGAACCAAGGTTGCCTGGGGTGGGGGGGTTGGGTGGAAGGAGGGGAGGTGGGGAGCAGTTAGTTGGAGGACATAGAGAATGAATGCAATTTGAGTTGGTGGGCATGCTGATAATATCGATCTGATCATAACATCTTGTGCACAGATGCTCATGGTCAGCTGGGTTCCCCATGAAAATGTACAATCAATAAAAATAAATTAATTAATTTAAACAAAACCTTCAAATTTAGGCTCAAACCACTTAGTAATTTTTTTTCTCATGATGAACACCTCATAATATTAATATTAAAATGAAATTGAGATCTACAATTATTAATTTCCAGACTTTTCTCAATTTAACCAATATGAGTTTTAATATCCCTTAAATTGTAACAAGAGAACAAGATCCTAAAAAAAGTAAATAGGTAGATAAATAAAGAAAGCATGGTTAATGATGTCAGGGGAAAATATGGTTAATAATGTCAGGAAAGCCCGATAGCTGGCCTCAACCCATCCCATCCTCTTACCACGTTTTTGACTCTGCCACAGGAAAGAATTCAAGAACAGATCACAGTTGAAATTGAGAAGAGGGTTAACATAACTAATAAATGATACAGATTTCACAGAAAGAGTGCAGCATACCTCCAGAGACTGAGCAGAGTCCCCACCAAGCTTAATACAAAAGGAAGAAATACACACTTAAAGTTCAGTGTGGAGTGCAGGCTGGCTCAAGAGAGTGAGCAGCTGCCTGCTAAAAGTAAGCTTAACACAAAAGTGAAGCATACATACCTCAGCCGGCAAGTGTGGGTTGAACTCAGAAAAGTGAGTAACAATCCTGCCTCCTGATGGGATTTGACTTTTATAGTTTCACTGTCTAATACATAGTGATGCTATCTAATGAATATTCAACTAAGGGGATGGTTCCCTGTTATGTAACAGTCTTGCACATGCTCAATTTGTCTCTTTTTAGGGCATGTTCATTGGTCAAATTCTATCACATGCACTGAACATATTCAAGAATATTCTGTGCTCTTTAGCACCTCTAGTGAAAGGTCATTCAAGGGATAAATTCCACTTTACTGACCATGCTTGGCTACTAGGGTTATATAACCCCTCTCTATTGAGCATGCCCAGCCACTGGATTTGCTTAATAAGCCAGACCATTATGGTCTCAGTTTGCCATGTTTTTGCCAAATATAAGTCTAACAAGCAATAGTAACTTTCCTCTAAAGGAGGGCCTAGAGGAGGGGCCTGAGACCTTTGGGAGTGGCTTGAAACTCAGAGATCTGTCCTGAATCCTGAACCCCAAGAGACTGAGCACCTCCTATCTCAGTAAATATACACTGTTATTAAATATTACCTGGGAAACAGAGAAGGAGGGTGGTTAGGAAACTTGAAGGATAAGTTAAACAATTTTGCATTTATGTAATATATGCATGTTTTTCTACATAAAATAAAAAATGCAATTTGTAATGATGACTACTCTTGTCTATGGCCATACCACCCTGAATGTGCCCGATCTCATCTATAATGATGACTACTCTTTATAAATTATCATCATTTTCTGGGAGCATGCTACCAAATTCCACTCTGTCTTCACTCAAGTTTCCCCAGAGCCATGCCATTATTATCCTCATTTAACAAATAAGAAAATGAAGGTTAGAGCATTTCATTCACTTGTTCAAGTTCACAAAGTGTCCAGGGCCAAAGAGCCCAGTCATAGCCTGCCCAGGGTCATGAAGCCCTTCCAATAGCCCTCTGACACTAAAGATATAAATGCTGTGACCTTTCCGCCCTTTTCTCCTTCTTACTGCTTGCACAGCCCTAGGCATAGATCACTGCTGCTTTGCTTTAGATAGCTGAGAAATGTTCCATTTCCTGAAACGATTTGCCCTGTGGTTTTTCCCAGAAAACATCTGCATACTTCCTTATCTGCTGATTCCCTCCTGCTGTCTATATAAGCTGTGACCTTCTGGCTAATAAACGAGACTTGATCAGAATACTNACTATCTAAAACAGTGACTGACACTCCTCCCCTACCACAGACACCCAAATGTATCTTTGGGAGACACCCATAGTCTCCATTTTTATTTTATTTTAACTTCTCCATGTCCGGGGCCAAAGAGCCCAGTCATAACCTGCCAAGGGTCATGAAGCCCTGCTAATAGACTTCTCGCACTAAAGATATAAATGTTGTGACCTTTCTGCCATTTTCTCCTTCTTACTGCTTGCACAGCCCTAGGCATAGATCACTGCTGCTATGCTTTAGATAGTTGAGAAATGTTCCATTTCCTGGAACGATTTGCCCTGTGCTTTTTCCCAGAAAACATCTGCATACTTCCTTATCTGCTGATTCCCTCCTGCTGTCTATATAAGCTGTGACCTTCTGGCTAATAAACGAGACTTGATCAGAATACTGTCTTGTCTCCATTTCTCTCATCTCTTGTCCCATCCGATTCCCACTCCCCCCTCCAGGGTCTGCGTTGAATATCCCATGGGTCGGGACAACAAAGCTAGAAAGTGGTGGAACTGAGAATTACATCAAAGCAGCCTGGCTAATGGTCTATTGCCTTCCCTAATGTTGTATCAATATTTCAAAATATAACCTAACTTGGTAAATTCTAGTGGGAAAAATAACTTGGAAACAATAGTGAATATAGGCTGTTTTTGTTTTTGTTTTTCCCCCTTGGAGGAAAAGCAATTTTGTCTTTGAGAGAAGTTAAATGAATACAAGAGTACATCAAAAAGTTAACAAAAAAAGAAAAATAGAATTAAAAGATAATACAAATCTTTTCATGAACTTTTTAAAGTACCAATGTATGTCTGCTTTGCAGTTTATTTCAATTTTATTAAAAGATCAGAGATGAGTGATGCATTCTATCACATGAGTATGTAGAAAAATTGCTTGTGATTATTTAGGCAAAATCAGTGGACTTCGAATAATTGGTCAGAAGGCCAGATTTATTGCTTTTAGTGTTGTCTCTGTTACTAATTTTATTCCTTACTGATGCCATTTCAGAGGAGCCAGATATGCTCCCAGCCATTTTATTGATTATGACAGCCAATCATACTCTTACCATTGAGATACTTAACGGTGTTGAACTTTACAACACTATCACTGCCTTTTAACTAATGTTTTTCTATTCTGACTTTTTCCCCTGATACTTTAGTGTATTCTGCATTTCGTTGAACACTGCATTGCCCAAGGGAGAACTAGTCATGCAATGACTTTAACTTGAATATGTTATGCTTTTCTTAGAGGATAAGTCTTCCTCGTACTTCTCTTTGAATTGTAATGACAGAAAAATTAGGGCTGCTTGATTTAATAGAAATTAATTTATGTGAAGTTTAACTTGTGACTGAGATATCACATTAGTCATAATAAGTCCTAACCTTGTGTGTTTTGTTTAAAACAAATTCTTCAGAAGTCTGTATCTATTTATTTAGAAGAGTAGTATATGATTCTCATTCCCTGGAGAACATCAAGAGCAGAAGAGATTAATATTTGTATTTTATAGGAGACAGGTATCTCACAAGGTGACTTCAAAAGGCCAAATTTATCTATTCCATTTGCTAACATTTTTCCAGAAAGCAGAATCTATCAGAATGAGTAAAAATAAAATAAAATAATGATAATAATATAAAACAAATAAACTGTGTTTACATGAAGACACCACGTAAAAGAATGTTTTAAACATTCATATAAAAGAGTGTTTCAAGCACAACTAACAATGATGATTTTTATAGGTAACAGAAAGTTAATCAGAGATCTACAGTTATCAGTCCCATGTAAAGGAAACTTGCAGTAATAATTTTGAAAATATTGTGAATAGCTTTGTACTTTGTCTTATTACTCTAATAAAATGTTGAGAATATGTATAATTTCATTGAGTTTTATCTCTAAAGTGTATTGGGCAACACACGAAAATTATTGTAATTTCTATGTACTTTCTCTGTGGAGAATCTAATTAATTGTTGACTGCTATTCAGATGCTAATTTACCTTTACTTTAGTTGCTGCTCCTTTAAAAGTCATCTGTTGAATTAATCTTAAAAATTGCTAAATATCTCAAAACCGACTTTAAGTTTTTTTCTAATTGTGAAAGAATAATAATCATATTTACTTCTTATTGTTGCAACAATATTCAAAATGGAATAAATATAAAACACTTTCTGACCCATAGGTAAAATATAGCACAATGGTTAACAAAGTATTACTATGGGTCCATTTTTACATAGATTTATGCATTTTAAGGCATGCTATAAGAAGTTAAGGAAATACATGGGATGTCAAGAAAATGCTGTTTTGTATCTGAAAAGGCCCATTTAATTATGACTTAGCAACTTGGAGGAATACTTTGTAAGGTAATTCATTTAGTTATGTGAACCCAAGACCTCAATTTTCACAGGTAAACAGTAAAGCAGTTTGACTAATCTTCTAAAGCCAATCCACTTACATTTGACATGGCAATGCTTGTTAGGAAACATTTCATGGGCAAAACTCTGGGTAGCAGAGCTCCTCTGCCTCCTCCCCCACCCCCCAGTAATATGCAACACTAGTGATATTAAATAGCCTAAGACTGACTTCAGATGGAGGGAACAAATGTATACATTTAACATTTAAAGTATTACTTTTATAGTTGTTAGAGAACAGGATACATTCTTATGTGCACCTGAAACATGATAAAGAACTACAGAAATGAGTGCCATTTCTCTTTAAACATTTTCTCATTTGTAGCAGCACAAGCAAATATAATTAAACTTGTATGAAATTACTGGATGCGGCTACATTTAAAATGTTCAAAATTATCACTTCAAAACACTTTCTTAGGTAGGATTATTTCACCTCATAAACAGATAAAATAATTTAAACTTTGTCTTTTCTTCATTGCATATCATAGCATATTTGGCAAAATCTCTGCAAACACTGTCATGTATACATGGACATTACGTGAAGCAAATGGCTTGAATTAAAGTGAAAATTCTTCTTTCGTGCTGTGCTGAAAATATCTCAACTGGCTTGAAAACCATGTGGATCAAGCCCAGCATGACTGAATGATTCAACATGATACATTATAGCACTAAAATCAAATCAAAACACAAAAATATGTAGCTTATAAAATACAAACATTAAATATTTTAAAGTATATTAAAATAAAAGTTCTTTAAAAAATTAGTGGGATGCAAAATATGTTTAAGAATTTACCTTTAATAATCAATGTCTAGCCTGTGCTTTCGATGTCTCTGCTTTTACAGTAATTAATAGCTACTTTTTAAAAAGCAGGTCATTTAATTTTCTTTTAAAATAAATTTTAAAATGTTGTATCTGTACAAATATATATTAAAATATTTTTAAATTTAATAAAATAATATTATTAATCTGTAAACTACTATTATAATGACTTATGTAAGAAGATTTTTCTAATAATGTTTGTCCATGAATAAATTTTTTAGACTTTCTTACTAAATGTGGAAATATTCCATACCTTGCTACATATAGAAATGAGACTTGACATGTAGGCTAATTGAAAATTTGAAGAGGGTAATTATTATTATAGGATCATCATAAGATTCTGCAGCATTTTCAAGAACATTATTTGACAAGCCATGTTACTATTTGAATACTTTTCTTCCTCATAGCATATTTGTTATGTCCTGCACATTCAAATATCTCTAGTTGAACCTATAAACAAAAAAGAGTTTCATGATGACATAGCTTCTTTGAAAACATCAATGTCTCTGGATCTCAGCTAAATGCTAAGTTAAAATAACATAAAGGGAATAGCCACTGTTTTTTATTATTATCATCACTGCTATTATTTTTACCTAGAACAACTGTGAAATTGGAGGATAGAGATAGAGGATTGCTAGAAAGAACTGGATGTACTCATTTGTGGAAGCTGGGGGATGGGAGAAATCTCTAGCTAGAATATCAAGTGTGCATTGGTTTTCAGTCAGAAGCAATAGCTGAGAGATGGAATAAAGCAAAAAGGAGACAATCAAATGTCTAGTTAAATCAACCCCAAGACAGAAACAAGCTATAGCTAAATATGAACAGCTCTTCATTTAAAAAATATCCTTGGAAAAGGTGTTATTTTAAAAGTAAGTTAATTACCTGACAAAGTTTACTCTTTCAGGAAAAAAATTTGCCAGTATTATTTCAAACGAACAAACAAAAAAGACAACATTTGTTTCTAAAACATTGTATATATTTAACAGAATTGACCATTTCCGATCATATCAACTTGGACTGTTCTAGTTTGGTTTTTTCAACACCACAGGCCACATATGTGATTTCTCCCCAAATATAAGTCCGGGAAATTTTTGCTTTCATCATTACTTTGGAAAGGAGGAGCACACAGATTGCAGATACCTCTGGTTACTAATGCTTGAGTTGAACAATGGCAGTGTCCACTCCCACAGTAAGTAAGGTCAAAGGGTAAGGTCACCGGTGAAACTGGAACCCACTTGAGGTGGCATGTTCAACAGACCACGACTCCCAGCAGCTCAGGCACTCTCCATTTATTGTCTCAACTCGATGACCCACACGTTTGTCCTCCTCTGCCACTCTCAGGCTCTGAATGTTGTACTAAATAACTCCATCTAAAACCCACTTGAGGTGGCATGTTCAACAGACCACGACTCCCAGCAGCTCAGGCACTCTCCATTTATTGTCTCAACTCGATGACCAACACGTTTGTCCTCCTCTGCCACTCTCAGGCTCTGAATGTTGTACTAAATAACTCCATCTAACACATCAAAGAAAAAGACAAAAGTAACCTCAGTTTTTTTATATACAAAGTATATTGAAGGGTGATATTCTATTAGATATGCTATATTTTCTTTTCTTTGGTATTTTACATTTAAATATTTCAAAACGCTAAACATAATTGAACTTTTTCTTAACTCTTGGTCATATTATTGATGTGTTTTTTTTCTTTTGTTTGCTTTATTTTTTCCAAACTATTTTTCTCTTTGTCAAGCCAATACCCAGCATCACACTTAACAAAAATAATTATGACTAACATGAAATTAGATAATGAAAAATTAAAAATTATGAAGATTGCATATTACTAATATTATCCTAGAAGTGGCCATTAATTTAGTAAGGCTAGAAATAGTGTTATAAATATTTGGTATGTTTGAAAAAGTGATGAACATTTGGAAAAAAGAAGAGGAAAATCATATGCTGAAATGAGTTAAAATAAAACATAAAATGGTTTTAAATCAGAATTATTGAGTATCAGTAAGTTATCTATGTATTTTAGAATATGGATTAAAAATTTCCCAGTCAATATTTCTGACCCTATACCCTCATATCTGGTTTGAATGAGATAAATAATTGCATATGTTGGTTATTGCCAATCTTTAAAAAAATTACTTAAAAATTAATATATGCAAGACTATGCTAGGTACTATGATCAGAGGGATATTTTTGGTATTTGTTTGTTTTTAATATTTTTTAAACTGTTTGAAAATTGGATTAAGATAGTTATTGATGGAATAATATTTTGTCCTTCCAAATAATGGACTTGAATTCACTTTTAGAAAATTCTTCCAACGTTATCCTGGATACACAACCTTAAAATAAGGGTCTGTCCATTTAGAGTCCTTGTTTCCCTTGTCCAACAACATCTGATCAGACATCTGCAAATAATTTAAATCTGCTCTGGATAACCTTGGCGTACATAGGATGAAACAGAAAACTATCATGTGGCTAACCTGATTGCTAGGAAGGACAGAGAATCATGTTAGAATAAAAATAGAAATCAAGAAAGGGTAGCTACAGAGGAAACATACAAAATCATGTCAGTCCTAGCATGGCTGTTAGGGTCACTTTTATCAGGAGTAGAGTTAGCACTGCTTCCATGTAACCCATGCTGCTGCACAGCTGGTCTCTCAATTTTGATGTCACTATAATAAATAACTTTAACTGTCTGATATCAGAATGTCTTTCCATTCTGAGGAGTTGGAGCCTCCTCATTCTGGGCAAAACCGAGAACTGAAAATACATAGTCTATGACCTCCTAATGTTGAACCCGTGTTGCAGCTCTTTCCATCAAACTGTGAAATCAATTTCACCATCCTTGATTTTGGTCTGGCTTCAGAACACATGATGAGAAGGAGATGAATTCATCACGAATATCCCCAAGAACAAAAGGGACATACAGGCTGATGTTCATTTAGTACATACAGTTTATGGCATAGATGTACAGAAAAGAAGGTGCAGTGAGAAAGGGAGTATGGATGAAATGAAAAGAAAACAGGAAGGAAATGTCAAAGGAAAAAAGGTAGAAATAGCCAAAATTTTACAGTCTGGTATAATTAAACTGGTGAAGTACCTTGGAGAATAGATCTTTAGAATTTCATATTGGATTTTTAATATTTTTTCTGGATTTTTACAAAAATTATCAAGGTCTATTTTTATACTTCTTGAAACCTGATAAAAATGCAAGCATAAGTGACATACACCTTTTAGATAAAGATATACCAGAATATTGATTGCTAATAGCAAAATTATGTGACAAGAATCAAAGTGTCATGGACAGAAGTTACTCAACAGCTTCATCAGAGAAAAGATATTGTGTCAACCTGTTCCTTAATCAGATTAACAGCTTTTCTATGGATTGCAACTTATTATCCTCATACCTAATTGTTATGCTCCAGTTAAAGTCAGCTAGGAAGCACTAAGAGAATTTTAATATTTGTTTCCTAATTAAGAAGATCATTTTCAATTAGCCTCTACTTAAAGCTTTTAAATAAAATATAGTCTCTGACACTCTCAGACCTATCATTAAACAACAAGCTGTGGGCCTTTTATCACTTCCCATTATATTTAGCTTTTTAAATTACTCATGATGTTTCCTTTTTCTGTTGGGCATTTCATAAATTCTGGCCACATATCCAAAGCTGTAAGCTGGGAATAAAAGGGCTTTATTACTTGTTAGGGAGATCCCTTTCCAGTTAAACTTCCTTGCAGCCAATCAATTTGTCAGATCAGAGGCCTAACTTTTGTGAGAGTTCCTCTGAACTATAGCTGACAGGGTTAGGCCAGGGTCAGCTGTCTGGTAAATCAAAGCAAAACACAACTTAAAGCACTACAGTGGAGAAGGTAAGGGATTAGTACAGATGGCATTCTCTGGAAGTTGACACTGATAAAGAACATATTTATAAGAGTTATCTAGCAAGACTTTTTTCCAACTCTTTTATTCCTTGCCTTCTCAAATGACATTCAGATTAATTAGAAAAGTTAGAAAAGAAAGGGACTGATAAGCCATTTATCTACCAAGTGGTAAGATTTTAAAAAATTAAATCTTGATGGTCTTCAATAAAGAAGCTTAAAAAAGATTAAGGGTTATCAATCTTCTCTGTAAGCTATCAAAACTGAGTGACCTTAAATAGTATTCAAGTGAGATACAGTAACACAGTGACAGATGCTTTATTGAAGGTATTTGTTCTAATGCAGAAAGATTTTGATATATATTTACTAAAAGCTTATAAATTATAAATGGAAAATAGCCTTTTCAAAATATTAGTATTGATCATAAATGAAGGTATTCCTCCAAAGTGCAGTTCATAATTATATCTAAACTTACCATTTAATTTAGGTAGAAAATCTTGCTTTTCTGATAAATTCTAATACCAAAGTCAGTGAATTAAGGGAACTTATGTTTCTAAGTCTTAATCAATCATAAAAAAATTCTCCATTTATAAGTAATTTATATGCATGATAAAATATATATTTTATCTTATTGATGTGCCAAATTATCTCAAAATGAAAAAGCAACGTCTTGGTAACACCATATCTTTTTTACCAGTAAAATATCACAACTATAGTATGTGTCTCAAATATAGATGTAATGTCATTTAGATCACCACCAATATAAAAAGTTGTTATAAACTTTACCAAAAAAGAAAAATGTATTACTATCTGAGGGTCTGCAAAATATTAAAGTGTTTTCTAAAAATTTGTCAAAAGAGACCCTGTCTCTACCTCTTTTACCTTCATAAGAAGTCACCAAACAATAGGGAGATATTTTTTCTCGTACTTCAAAAAAGTTTCCAATGAAGGAAGCTAATTTAGTCAATAACAAGATTTATCTTTATAAATAAATGTTTATTCCATAGGCTCTTTGACTTTTAACTTGGAGATCCTTGATTTTCATGTAAAATTGCATAAGGAAGTACTCTTAATATTGTATAAATTTATAGTTACTGTATGAGAAGGAAAGACAATGTACTGAAAGATGAAAAAAAAGGGAGTGTGGGAGAAATGGAGTTAAAAAGTACCTGAAAATATGAGATATTTTAAAGTACACTGTGAATCGTAAGAAGTTTTATTTATTAATTTTTTCCAGAGTTTGCAATAAGAATTGTATACTATAAATGCTGCAGATATATTTCTGAGATTTTTGTTTTTGATGGAACCTAAAAAATATTATTTCAGGTAAATTAAATAAAATGTGAGGATTAAACATTTATTATATAAACTTTCCTATAATAGTCTCCATTTTATGAAGTCATATTTTAACCTATAGGACTCTACATCAAAGAAATGTATTAAATACTTAAAGATTTTAAATAAAAATGAACTATGAGTGTTCATTCTTAAGTAATTTACATTCTAAGATATTTGCTGTGTTCATATATTTCATATGCTCAGTGAAACTAGATACAAAGTGATTTCTTGTTTTCACAGGGATTAAAAAAATAGAGATAACGTGGAGAAACTTCTCTGGGCAATTATCAGGAATCCAAATTGAAATATGAAGTAGGAAGGACTGATGTGGTGATTTGGATGCTTTAGTAAATAATTCTGTTATCTACTTTTAAATTCTTCTTCCTTCTCCCCCTTCACCTTCTGTTATTCTTTCTTTGGCCCAACTTTTTAATCTAAGAAATAGGAAAAAAGAAACATTTACATTTTTTATGACAACTGAAATAATGCAATTTCCATAACTAATAAATTAAAAATAAAACCAAAAGGTATTTTATTTTAGAAACTACAATAACCATAGGTATCTACTGTTTAAGAGATGTTCTGCATTGTAACAACAACAACAAAAAATCTATTTTTGTTTGCCAACCTTTATAGTATTTTTGGCTCAAACATGCACAATTTCAGAGGGGGAAAAAAAAAGTAAGGTAAATAGAAATGAAATCCACACTAATCAAAGCAGATTGTATTTAAAACTTAGAAGTGCAAAAAATTCTTTAAATGAAATTTCCCAAAGTCCTGATATCCATGCAGGCTGGAAGCCTTAGCAGGTACTTGTAAGAATGAAGTCTATTCGGGTAGAGATGACAGACAGGCATTTACTCATATGTTTACATAATATCCAAGAACATCAGATTGTTCCGCCAAAATAGAGAGATTAAGTTTCAGAATGTCTCCTAGACGGGAAGGAAGAGGGCATTTCTATGCAACTGCTTCCTTCATCCGTGATGGGGATTAGAGGGAAAAAAAGGCTATTTGTATGTTTGGAGAATGGATTAGAACAAAGACTATTCTACAATGGAATAAAGCAGAGTGATATAGTTGTCCAGACTCCAAAGCTACAAAAAAGTGGAGACCAAACCACGGTAAATATAAAGCCAGGCTCTTGGGCCAGCCCCGTGGCTCACTCGGGAGAGTGCAGCGCTGGGAGCACTGAGGCCGCGGGTTTGGATCCTATATAGGGGTGGCCATGCGCTCACTGCAGACGACACCAAGCCAAGGGTTACGATCCCCTTACCGGTCACAAAACAAAAAAGCTTGGCTCAGAAGCGCGGGTTTGGATCCTATATAGGGGTGGCCGTGCGCTCACTGCAGACAACACCAAGCCAAGGGTTACGATCCCCTTACCGGTCACAAAACAAAAAAGCTTGGCTCAGAAGAAAGGAAAAACAACACCTCTGACCATAATTTTGAAAGGTAAGATACTTACCTTTTGATACTTACAACAGTAAGATCAAATGGGGTAAATAAAAGAAATATCAAAACTGATGTTCCTCAATTAAATAATTTCAAGTGTTCTCTAAGAGCAGATAGATATTTCAGAGCAGCATTTCTAGACATATTTATATTATTAAAAGCAGAAGAGAGAAACATTTCAGCTTTAACCTTCATCACTGGACCCAATCATGGGTAGGGTCAAAAGCAGCATCATGGAAACTGTTCATTGACGATGTACCACCATGGCTTATATCAAAGAAGATGTTTTTTTAAGGCAAATCAGGTATCCCAATGTGAATGGGGTGAGGGTTCATATAACATAACTATATCATTCCTTGGCATTTTTCTTTAATTATGGGTAGAATTGGACCTCATAGTTTGTTACATTAATGAAATAGAATGAAATGCTCCAGGGTATGTACCAAAATGAAGAATATTGGTTATTGCTCATTGGGAGGTTTCCCCAAACCTAGAAAATTGCAGAGCTCTTGTTCAAGATATTTCAAATGCTCCGTTTGGAATAAAGGAAGGCACTTATCCAACATCCAGATCTCTTCTGGGGAAATACATGAGAATAAAACAGAGAGTTGAGTTGAGCTTTGATGAATGATGGCATGGTTATACAAAGGGAGTAGAACAGAAAAAGCATTTGACACTATTCATCAAAAAATCATCAGAATGGCACAGATCAAAGGCAACTGTAGTTCCACATACCTGTAGATAGTTCTTAGTAAATGGTAGAAGCCTCTTGGATTTTCTTGGTCAGTTCTTAACCTATCTTTCCAATTAAAAATAAAAGTGTCATGTCAAAATTGTTTTCATCTCCAATTAAATAAGACTTTAGTGTGTGGTCCCATTCAAGATTAGATGGCACAAAGGCTTAAATAGCACTTAAAGAGTTTGGAGATACTTCAGACTGCATTGAATTAGGTGAAGATCCATTTGCACTTTTCATATTTGAGTAATAGGAGACCTGCTTCTATAGCTGTTACCACAGAGTGATGTGCTGCTCTTAAGTTTTACAGAGGATAAGCTAAAAGGGCCACTAGAACACTTTCTCAGATGGTGGCACTAAGGGCTAGAAGAAGGATAGATTCCTTTTTAAATACACTCGTGGCTATCACAGACACTGTAGAAGTTCATGTCCAAATAGAAATGAGCTCATGAAGCAAATCCTAACAGTATAAGTATGTACTCTGGTAACTGTGTCTAAAAACAGTGACAGACTGGAAGCTCCAGCAGACACAGAGAATGGGCATTTTAAACAATGTTCATGAAGTGGAAAAGGACTCCAGAAGAGAGGTGGATTTTTCCCCTGCAGATATAAGTCCTAACTGGGCCAGCATTCATACTCTACTGACAATGTCACGTAATTATTTCTAGTACATTTAGAAGAGAAGAATGTTATTATTGGGTCCTTCAAAACTGAAGCACAATATTCCACAATAATCAGATGTGGGCCTTATGCTGTACCAGGGTTCCTGTACATCAGTGAAGTAGAAAAGGGTTACCTCGCAGAGATGTACATTTGTTTACTCTCTCCAAACGAAACAAAGACTTCTGCTTGCTTTTTTTTTAACTTCTTCTAAGTTCACAATATTGAGTAGTATAAAAGTGACTTTAAAAGCAAAATGACTTTAGCTGAAGATGCTTACTTGAAATTTTCCAAATGTTGGACCAAGACAGGCATCTGGACTACTCTTTTACCTGAGAAAGAGATAGGGGAAAATGTCTTTTTTCACAAAGTGTGTTCACACTATTGTCTTCACTTGTGTTTTGGATTCAAATACAAAACACATGAGCAGGGAAAAAGCCAAAAAACAAAAACAAACTTTAAATGGCAGTGACTTGATAAAAAAAACCACTAATTTTTTTTTTTTTTTTTGAGCAGTAAGGGGATCGCAACCCTCGG
The DNA here is from genome assembly GCF_000696425.1 of Galeopterus variegatus. Taxonomy (NCBI): domain Eukaryota; kingdom Metazoa; phylum Chordata; class Mammalia; order Dermoptera; family Cynocephalidae; genus Galeopterus; species Galeopterus variegatus. Next base: position 18,685 of record NW_007738610.1, on the reverse strand, counting down.
CATGGTGTGGTCTGCACCACGCTCAACCAGTGAGCGCATGGGCCATCCCCATATAGGACCCAAACCTGCGGCCTCGACGCTAGAGTGCTGCACTCACCCGAGTGAGCCACGGGGCCGGCCCCAAACAACTAATTTTTATGGAGAAAAATACCCTCAATTCCAGTTTCTCTCAAGTTTCAGTCTAATGTTTTCAACTACTCGATTTTAAAGCTTTTTTAAAAAGTCTACAGTTGTAAAATAATGTTTCTTTCTCTATCCGTAACTGCTTTGAATTCCTGGTGTCTTTTACATGGTATATCCTTTTCCTCAAAGAATATCATGGAGAGACCTTGATAACAGGAGTCAGAGAGACACTATCCTTGAGAGTCTTCATGCTATTCTTCAAGAGAGGAGGAAGGTCTTTCAGGATTTTACAATGTCAGCTTTTTCATCATTCAGAAATTCTTCACTAAAAACTGCTTTCGAATGTTTTCTTCAATTGAAAATTCCTTATAATTATATGATATGGATGCTATTCCATCTCCAGGAAGGTTTTTTATTTTTCCTGATTTGATTGGAAATAAACCTTTTTAATACATGATCACAATTAATTGGCTGTTACTGCTTATGCTGTAATGATATTTTATAAACAGTATATGACAATGATGATGTTATATACACAGACATATATTTCATTTATATTATATTAATAGCATTTTTTCCTTCATTGTGCTCAAATAACTGAGAATAGAAAATTATACTTTGGAATGTATACCACTTTGGATTATTATAGATGCTGATACATTAAAATATCCAGATCACAGGCCACTTATCCTTACACAACGCATAAACAGACTAGCATATTGTTTCACAGCTTTGGCTGAAAAACTGTCACTTGCTATGGCTGTAAGACTTGCATGTGTTGAACCATCCCTGAATCCTTGGGATAAGTCCCACTTGACCATGGTGTATTGTATTAGTCTGTTTCTGTTGCTTATAACAAAATACCTAGAACTGGGTAATTTGTTTTTTTTTTTTTTTAAAGGAAATAAGTAAATAAATAAAATATATCACTTGCAGTTTCAGAGTCTGGGAAGTCAAAATTCTAGGGAACACATCTGGTGATCATCTTCTTTGTTGATGGCTTTATAGCAATGCAGGAGTATCACATAACAGAAAATGGCAGAGCAGAGAGAAAGACTCTCAAATGCTCTTCTTTTAAAGCTCTCAGAACCATGTCAGTGACACCATTTTTAATCAATTCACTACATCATGGTCCTACAATCTAATCACCTCTTCAAGGCCCCTCCTTTCAATTACCATGATAGGATGTCCCATCCTCAACTGGGAATTAAGTTTCTAATATATGAACTTTGGGGGACATAATTCAATCCACAGCACGTGTTGCTGTATTCTGTTTGCTAATATTTTGTTGAAGATTTTTGTGTTGATGTTATCAGAAATATTAGCCTGTAGTTTTTTGTTGTTGTATCTTTGTCTGGTTTTGGAATCATGGCAATGTTGGATTCATAGAATGAGTTTGGGCAAATGGTCCCTGTTTCAATTTTTTGGAATAGTTTGAAGAGATTGGTATTAACTCATCTTTAAAAGTTTGGTAGAATTCAGCAGTAAAGCCATCCAGTCTTGGGCTCTTCTTTTTTGGAAGTTTGCTGATTACTGCTTCAATTTCATTGTTTGTTATTGATCTGTTCTGGTTTTCTGTTTCTTCTTGGTTCAGTCTTGGTAGTTTGTATGTATCCAGAAATTTATCCACTTCTTCCAGATTTTCAAATTTATTGGCATAAAGTAGTTTATAATAGTCTCTAAAGATTCTTTTTTTAATTTCTGTGGTATCAGTTGCAATGTCTCTTTTTCATTTCTGATTTTTGTTATTTGTGTCTTCTCTTTTTTTAGTTAGCTTAGGTGAGCTATTTCAACAAGTAGTTTTATATCTTTGCAATTCAGGAAAGTTTGCTTCAATTATAGTTCTTAGTTTCTGTTCTTTCACCCTACATTGGTTTTCTTCTTTAACATTTCTTAATATTGATATGTTAAATATTCTTTACTAATCTTCAATGTTTCGTTCACTTAAATCTCTTTATATTTTCTTTCATATCATATTATTTAAAAATATTTCTGATTTCCTTCTTCTATTTCTGATATAAAATTTCCTGTTGCACATAAAACACTCATGTTCATTGCAGTTTGGTCATTAACTCTAAATTTTTTTCTTTTATTATTAATATTTTTACAAAGTTCTGTAATCTCATTTCTGAGTTTTTTCAATCTGCAGCTTTTTCATATGATTTGGGTGTTTTTTAGCTCATTCAAAGATTAGATGATAGCTTCATAATTTTGATTTTTTGTGGACATATCTCGCTGGAATGTTTTTATTGTCTATAGGGATGCCATTCTGTTATTCTTTATACTGCAACTCTGTTATTCTCTATTTTTTCTAGTAAAAGTGTATGGAATTTGAACTTAATCATTTTCTATGGCTCATTTTCACATAAAATCTATTTCTTTTTTAAATTTTAGAAGATGTGTTTCAAGATAAATTTTCTGCTTTGTAGACCTTCTCCTTTATTGTTATCTGTAGTATGAAAAAATATGTAGGCTTTCTATGAGATAACTTTTTCTTGTCCCTCACATTTAGTTGGATTTTCTCCTTTTTCTCTGTTGTCCTTTCAGCACAATTTTGATTCCATTTCCAGAAGTTTCTTCTGAAGGTAGGGACCTGATCTGGAAATGCTCTCTGGTTGGTCAAGTTTGAGTGTAAATTTGAACTGGACTATTCAAGTGCATTCTCCTCATATTGGCAAAGTAATAAAAGATAAAGCATGTGGGAAGCTTTTCTCTTCTACTTGTTTCTCACTACTTGTAATAGTGTTGTGACTCTGGGAATTTATTTTTTGAGTTTTGTGTTCCACATCTTTAAAATGTGAAAAATACTCGGTAGTGCTGAAGAAGGAGAGTTATATTAAATATGTGTGGCACATCATATTTTGGTTATTTCTATTATATAACTGATGGGCTGGAAATGAAACAAAAAATCTATATCTTCATCTGTATAAAAATGTTTCATCACATTGTGGTATCACATTGCAGTAAAAAAAAATAACATATTTTTTACTGACTTTGCTACAAATAAGTATCTATGCAACATAAAAACGAACACAAGCTCTAAGTCAGATTTCCTGTGTTGAGATTCTCCTCCAACACTTTCTAGCTATTAAATTTGGACAGTTTCCTTCACAGAGCTAAATTTCATTTCTTTTTTTTTTTTTTTTGCATTGATAAAACTGGGAAAATATCCTCTAACAGATGCATTTGTTGAGAGAATTAAATAAAATACTGTATAAAAAGTGCAATAAATACTCCATAAATATGCAACATATTAAGTAGTAAAATATTTAACAACCTTGTAAGGCAGAGTTAGATTTAAATATTTGGGAAGTGTCTAAGCTACTTTGTGTGCTAACATAACAAATTATTCAGAAAAACTCTGCCCTAATGTAATCATACAGGCACTCATCAAGTACCTGATCATTCAATTGACATTAATGTTCTAGCCCCAGCAGAGAACATTCTGACTCTTTTCAGAAGCTAAAAGGTAACTTCCAGGTAGTACTTTATATGCAGTCCCACAATTCACCATTTATCTAGTTATGACATCCACATTACAAATTATTGCCATACTCTAGCACTCTGCTAGACTTATGTTTGTATTTAGCTAAGTATCATTGTAAGTAAATTCTCTATTATAAAATTAATAAAGGCTCAACAAAGATAAAGGGCCAGATATCATACTTACCACAATGTATAGACACATACATAGCAAATTAAAATAATAAATTATTGAAGGAATTAACAATTACAAATTACTTAGGAAAAGATGTCATGACTTAAAAACTAATGCCACCTTAAGTAACATTATAAGCGGCGCCATTATGGGCCCACAACGGCGTACTAAGACAGCGCCAGGAGGAATCAGGGTGGGAGTGTCTCCAGGAACCTTGCCTTAGCCCTTATTGGCCAAATACGTGCCTCCACACTCGTGAACACTGCATGATTGCAATAGCTAGGCATTGAGACAGGATGCATGCTCTCGTAACCTTTAAGCTGATTGGAGGATGTAAAAACCTCCCTTCCCCATTTGCCTTTAAAAGCAAGTGCTTGTGTGATAATAAACGGAACTGCTTGACAGAACCCCCGCCATGTCTGAGTGTCCTTTAACGGGCTGGTTGGGGCCTGTGGCTGTGCTCACCTCTCTTCACAGCTCTCTTCCCCTGTCTCCTTCCAACGGGGACTAGAGGGAAAGAGGAATCCGGACAATTCACTCGCCCAACAGAAGGAACACCAAGGGAGAGACTGATAGCAAGGCAAAGGCTGTTTGGGTTGGCCAGTGGCAGACCCAACAGAGTGGTTTCCCATGTGAGGAGTTTTTTAAAACTTGTGGGTGAAAGGCGAGCGAGTGAGGCCCCTGGCTGCTCAGTCCTGAAAGAAGGTCGATGAAGGGTGATTAACCAGCGGAGTGGCACCCGCAACCGCTGTAGTCGCGATGAAGTAATCCGCCTGCGTGTCAGTGTGAGTACCATAACAGGGGGAAGTCCCTGTACTTCTCTGCCCTGTTGCTCCCTTTGTCCCTTCCTCATGGGGCAACATGGCAGGCATGTGTGGAAAGAATGATGAGACAGCCTGTAAGGCTCTAAAGTGCATGTTAAAAAGCAGAAGCCTAGAAATATCTGACTCCACAGCCACCAATGCCTGGCATCATGTGGTGCAGGTAGCCCCTTGGGCAACTTTGTCCAACTTGTTCTCATATGAGACTTGGGACTGGGTTCAGACCCTGGCCAGAAAGAATGAGATTAGTCATGGGCTAGACCCACCTTAGGGTTCTACCCAGCCATCTCTGCCCTAAAGCTTTGCTTCCATCCCGAGCATCAGGAAGGGGCAGAAAGGGATTGGGTACAGTTCATTGAGGAGAGAAAAAAGGAAACAAAGCTGTCAATGCAAGGCCCTGAGCAAAGGTTAGCTGAAGGAGAGAAAGTGGCACTTGAAGAAGTGGAGGAGGCTAGCCCACCTTTAGAAACATCCCTGGCACAGACGCAGGTTTTTCCTGTTATGGCTCACTGGGAACCCCCAGCCGTGCGCAGCCCGTGCAGGGAAGTGGCCTCTCAGGCCTATCCGGTCAATGTTGTAAAAGAACTAAAAAAGGCTGTTGCTGAGGCCAGGACTTTATCATCAGCCTTGCAGGCTCAGACACAAAACTTAACCAAAGCCTTCAAGGCGTTTACCACCCAGATCCCCTCGGGAAACAATACTTCCCCACCCTTCAAGGGACAATGT
>NW_007738610.1:10737-12483 GCF_000696425.1 Galeopterus variegatus | reverse complement strand
TAAGTGTTCTGATGAAGATATACACAGGTGTTATGGGAGCACAAAAGAAGGGCATCCAAAATCACACTTTGTTTTCAGGTTGGGCCCAATTCCCCATGGGCAGAAACCATCCTCCAGGGCTTAGCACACCAACCTTTCACAACCCAAGATTGGAAAATGCTCTGTAAGGCTGTCCTCCTCCCAAACTTGTTTATCAAGTTCTGCGCCTTCTTTAAAGAAGAGTGCCATGTGCAGGCAGAGATAAGTCAAGCAGTAGCGTTGCCCAATGCGACCAACCCTGGACTCACCTTCCCACAGGTCCTTGGCAAAGGTTCCTTCGTAGGTGCCAACAAACCCTTTTGCAGCACTGTTGCAAATATCACCACCCCAAAAACAAGCACTGTTGCAAATCTCACCACCCCAAAAACCTGAAATAAGCGGACTCGAAACAAGTGGGCCACAGGGGCATCTGCAGTGGCCATCAGCTCCCTCTTGGGAGTTATTGGAGTGGGTACCAGGACCACTGGAATAGCCTTGGCACATCAACAGGTAGCTTCCCTTAGGGAGGCAGTGGACATAGAGCTCGGCTGCTTGGAGGTGTCTGTATCACATTTAAAATAATTGCTAACATCACCTTTTGAAGTTGTTTTACAGAATCGACGTGGACTAGACCTGTTGTTCTTACAGCAAGGAGGATTATGTGCCGCCCTCAAAGAAGAGTACTGCTTCTATGCTGACCACTCTGGAGTGGTCAATGATTGCCTAGCTAAGCTTAGAGAAGGATTAGAAAAGTGAAAAAAATAGCACGAAGCCAATAGTAATTGGTTCCAAAGCTGGCTTTCAAGTTCCCCATGGCTCACCACACTGCTGTCCTCCCTGCTGGGCCCCCTAGCTTAATCATCCTGGGGCCTTATGCCATTCGCCAGGTTGTGTCCCTTATAAGGCGCAACACCACTTCTCTCGTAATGCTCACCCAGGCGGTAGGGGAGATGGCCCATAATGAAAGCCCTGACAGCCTTTAGGTCAATATGGCCCTTTAAAAAATCATTGCTGGGCCGGCCCGTGGCTCACTCGGTAGAGTGCGGTGCTGATAACACCAAGGCCGNCATCAGCCTTGCAGGCTCAGACACAAAACTTAACCAAAGCCTTCAAGGCGTTTACCACCCAGATGCCCTCAGGAAACAATATTTCCCCACCCTTCAAGGGACAATGTTTTGATTGCAGAAGACAAGGTCATTTTAAAAGCCAATGTCCCAAGGCTAAAGGCACAAAACCCCCTACCACACCTTGCCCCTGATGTAAAAAAGGATTACATTGGTAAAAGGACTGTAGGTCCAAATTTGACAAAGCCTCCAGTGGAAATAGACTGGCCACTTGGTACTCTTGGGAAGCTCATGACCTTAAAGAGCTGAAAAAGGCTGTTGCAGAGGTTGGGCCCAATTCCCTATGGGCAGAAACCATCCTCCAGGGCTTAGTGCACCAACCTTTCACAACCCAAGATTGGAAAATGCTCTGTAAGGCTGTCCTCCTCCCAAACTTGTTTATCAAGTTCTGCGCCTTCTTTAAAGAAGAGTGCCATGTGCAGGCAGAGATAAGTCAAGCAGTAGCGTTGCCCAATGCGACCAACCCTGGACTCACCTTCCCACAGGTCCTTGGCAAAGGTTCCTTCGTAGGTGCCAACAAACCCTTTTGCAGCACTGTTGCAAATCTCACCACCCCAAAAACCTGAAATAAGCGGACTCGAAACAAGTGGGCCACAGGGGCATC
>NW_007738610.1:5698-9837 GCF_000696425.1 Galeopterus variegatus | reverse complement strand
CAACACCAAGCCAAGGTTTGAGATCCCCTTACCGGTCATCTTTAAAAAAAAAAAAAAATCATTGCCAATCTGTAAGGCTCCACCCCACCCCCGCTTGGCTGGATAGTCAATGACGGGTAAGATTTCCAGAGGGAAACAACCTAAGACAGGCACAGCCACCAGAGGGAATGGAGGCGAGGCTGGGAAGTTTAGCCACCTCCCGCTGCCTTATTAAAACAAAAAGGGGGAGATGTCAGGCCTTAAAAACTAATGCCACCTTAAGTGACATTATAAGTGGCGCCATTATGGGCCCACAAGGCCGTATTAAGATGGCAGCCTAAGATGGCGCCAGTAGGAATTAGGGTGGGAGTGTCTGCAGGAACCTTGCCTTAGCCCTTATTGGCCAAATATGTGCCTCCACACTCGTGAACACTGCATGATTGCAATAGCTAGGCATTGAGACAGGATGCATGCTCTCGTAACGTTTAAGCTGACTGGAGGATGTAAAAACCTCCCTTCCCCATTTGCCTTTAAAAGCAAGTGCTTGTGTGATAATAAACGGAACTGCTTGACAGAACCCCCACCATGTCTGAGTGTCCTTTAATGGGTTGGTTGGGGCCTGTGGCTGTGCTCACCTCTCTTCACAGCTCTCTTCCCCTGTCTCCTTCCAACGGGGACCAGAGGGAAAGAGGAATCTGGGCAATTCAGTCGCCCACCAGAGGGAACACCAAGGGAGAGACTGATAGTGAGGCAAAGGCTGTTTGGGTCGGCCAGTGGCGGACCCGACAAAATGATATAAATATACAATATTTGGAAGAACAAACAAATTATAATGAATTTTAAATATATTTACATCTATAATTAAAAGTAACATAAAATTTGAAAAATGCAGCTGAAACAATTCAGCTAATATGAACTAGACTGTATACATTGCAAAATAAATAACTTGTTCCTCTAGTTCTCCTGCATTTAGTCTTCTGTAGAGTTTACCAATATCCCCACATTGAAGACTTGATGATAGATTTAATTGAATTGAGGTAGGTGGTGATGGTAGCTGTGGGGCATGAGCAGATCTGAGCACTGTAAATGAGTGAGTTTTACTGGACACTTCCGCTTTGCTTCACATCTTGGTCTCATCTGATGAAGGCCTCATCTGATTCCAGCCTCAGTTTTAGAAAGCAGTTTTTTGGAGGCTTTATCCTGCTGGAGCATACATTGCCTCACTTCAACTATATGCCATGAATCTCTTGCTTCTATTCTTAGGGCTTTTTGATTCTATATATCTTTATACCTGCTGGAGCCCACTCAGTGCTCCAGACATGCTCATCATGGAACTAGGGGGATTAATATCTCCACTGCTGCCATCCCAAGGCGATCTTTAACCAACAGGAACAAAAACCAATAGACAAATGCTTCTTCCTTTCATTGCTCAGGCAGACAATTCTATGATGTGTTTTATAAAGCTACTAAGACACTATCGGTAAAATCTTTTACCCATAGTAGTGGCCAACATTATTAGCTTTAAGCCAGTAAACTCCCTTTTGGTAAGCCACTTTCCGCAAGCTCTGATTTTGCAGGACCCAGGCATGGTTCGTGGTATGTGACTATCTTGTCCAGCACTGCTAGCCCTGGGGATGCAATCAGGAGTAGAAGCAACTCTGTCTTTACCCTTATAATACATGTTATCTAGTTTTAATATTGTCACATTAGTCAAGTTGGATAAAGTATGAATAAAATCATCACAATAATTATTTCAGTCAAAGTGTGATCCAGCTGTGGTTCACACATAAATGTATTTATTTATTTTTTCTTTTTGATTTTTTATTAGCATATTCATTATTACAAATCATAATAATCCCGACCAATCCCTCCCCAACTCCCCCATCCCTAGAAGCTTTAGGTTTGTTCTCTCCTTCTGAAAGTTCAATGTATTATTGTGGTATTTCTTTTTCTTTTTTTTCTCTGTCTTTCTTTCTTAGCACCCAGTTATGAGTGAGAACATGTGGTATTTCTGTTTCTGTGTCTAGATTATTTAACTTAACATAACTTTCGCCAGACTCATCCGTGTTGTGGCAAATGGCAGGATTTCATTCTTTTTTATGGCTGAGTAACATTCCATTGCGTTTATATATACCACATTTTCCTTATCCAGTCATTCTTCAAAGGGCATTTAGGTTGGTGCCCTATTTTGCCTATTGTAAATAGAGTTGTGTTAAACATGGGAGTGCATATATCCCTTTGACATGATGTTTTCCATTCCTTGGGATATATCCCCAGTAGTTGGATTGCTGGATCATATGGTAGTTCTATCTGTAGTTATTTGAGGAAGCTCCGTACAGTTTTCTATAATGGCTGTGTGTTAAGCCTTAAAAACTAATGCCACCTTAAGTGACATTACAAGTGGATTAACGTGGCAGCCTAAGANCTTTATACTCTGCTTCATATTGTCATTTTAAATTTTGTTTCTAATTTTTGTCTTTAACCAGATGCTACTATCTGTACTTCAAATGAGAGGGAAAAAATGATATTTAATGACATTGTATTCTTTATTTTATAGGGTTTCATTGTTGTTGCTATTCCCCACACACAACATTTTCCTAATCCTCTGGATTAGGGGAAAGTTTCCTGTCTTTTGAAAGCTTAACAGTTCTATATATAATTTAAAAAAAATTAGGTTATACCTGAAACTACAGGGCTTTGGAAACTAGGCCCTATTAAATACATTTACTTTATAAATGTTTCTATACTCCACATAAAGCGAACTAGAAATATATATTTCAATGCAAAGAGTAGCATAACAAAGCAACTAAACTACAGTAACTTATGTATAGTTGTCATTAGCATATTGAACTCCTTACATAGAATCTTAATGTATCAGAATTCACTATTTTTGGGCAGAAATTGAATGTTTCCTGTGTAGAATGCTATCTCTCTAGTTACCCACTTGACAAACACATATCACGACTCTGTCTTAATTGGAACAGACTAAAATGCTTTCTTTAACTTTCTCATCAAGCTTAGTGTTTTGTTTTGTTTTTCTTTTTTCATGTGTTTTCATTGAAATTTGTAAATTGTTTCATTATATTAATTCTCATAGATTTTGTATCCTAAAATATCTAAGTGCCTTCTCTTTTCCCTGCATGCTGTCCAGGTTTGGTTTACATTCAGTATTTCTTGCTTAAAATGTTCCAAGTCCTTCCATATCACCAGAAATATTTCTATAAAACAAATATGTTTATATCAGCACTTGCACTATGAACACTGGCTCAAGGTCCTTAATTTGGAAGTAAGAAGACTTTAGAAACAGTCAGAAGAGCTGGATTAAATTATTTTCTCTGCCATTCAGTAGTTTGAAAGTCTTGTTTGTTTTAGTGTCCTTTAAACAAAAATCTCTAAATGGAGATATTTACCTTGCATGATTTTCATGAAGATTAAATTAAATGACCTATAGTAAGTAGTTGGTATACTGTCTGACACATTTTATGCAGTGAAACATGGTAGTTTTTATTATTATTTATTGTCCTATTCCACTTATAAAGTCCAATCTCTTTGTCATGCATAGCAGGCCTTGGGTAGTTCTGCTGCTGTCTGACTGCCCAGACTCATTTTCGAACACGAATCTTTTACTTCCTACATCCCAGCAATTGAGTTATATATAGCTTCTGAACAAGTCATGCTGCTAGATGCTCCTTTTTTTCCCCTTTTGTCTGAATATAGTCAACATACATTGAAGGCCATGAATTTTATAGAACTCAATTTAAATATTAGTTTCTCAGTGAAGCCTTCCTTGAACATTTCCAGCATTCTCTCATTATAGTTTATCTCACTTTTTCTTTTTGCTATCACTACAATCTCTAAAATCTTTTACATAAACATCCATAATAGTGCACTGTAATTATTTTTGTGTGAATATTTTATCTCTTAATATGAGAACTTCTTGACGGCTTAGGCAACTTCTTAACTTAATATGAGAACTTCTTGATGGCTTAGGCAGCTTCTTAAACTCCTTTTACTCCATGAGGCTTAGCTCAATGCCTGTGATATTAGGGAGGCCTATTAAACTGGATCTTGATGAATAGACTTACCCGTATGGAGACAATCTGATCAATAGCATGAAAAATATTAATGATACACCAAAATTGAAAGTGTTTTTCCCATCA
>NW_007738610.1:2946-5034 GCF_000696425.1 Galeopterus variegatus | reverse complement strand
TCTGATCAATAGCATGAAAAATATTAATGATACACCAAAATTGAAAGTGTTTTTCCCATCAGGCAATTCTCATGTGTCTCTAATAATTTAATTCCCAAAATTAGAAAGGGAAGCTATGAATGTCAGAGATGTCAGTGTTATCAAAGTGAAAATCAGTGTTACAAAAGAGGTTCTCTTGTTGGATGGAGGGAGATAAGGGTTAAGACAAGTCAACTACAGGAAAGATAGCACGTGTTTATTTGACAGAGGTCAGGTTGGGTCATGAAGAAGGAAAGTAATGGGATTTTGTGCTATGGTAATAATAAGGAACACAAAAGTCAATTTTGTGTATGTTCTTAAGGAACATATGGGACATGGGAAGTAAAAACTTTGTGGCATGCGTGGTAGATGCAGCTGGAGGTATCTACTGATAAAAGATACTTAACATGAGTAAATAGCTATTATTAACTACTGATGGGCTCTTTGGGTCAACAGGTCAGGAAAAAAAGAGCACTTGAACAAAAAAATTCAGCACATACATAACTAATGGCAGAAAACAAAGGAGAGTTTTATAAATCCTATTCTCAGAAAAAGAAAAACAGAACTAAGTGTCATGATTACTTTGAAGTATCAAATCATCAATAAAATCTAGAACTTATAGCCACATAGATTAAAAGGTAGAATTACTCATGAAGTTAATGGATTCATACTTTTAATTACTCTTTCCAACTTTTCTTGTAGTTTTATACTTGTTTTGTTAAAGTCGACCCCTTAAATGATAAGGTCTTTAGGCCTCACAAAAATGGAATCTGTCTCTGTGTACCTATACAGAATATACTAAGAAGCTAGACATTAATGTTATTTTAGAAGTCAAAGAAAGTTACCTAAACAGGTATTCATATGAGATACACTTTTACATCTAGAGCTATGGAAAAGGCACATTAAATGTATATGGATTTCATCCATATGGTGAATATTCAAGGCTCATCTAATGTGTAGCAAGTGTGATTCTTGACCTTGGAGACATAAACACGAATTAAGCAATACCCACATCCCACAATAGCTTATAGTAAGAAGGAAGAATGACAAAAAACTCTGTGTTCTAAGTGTTCTGATGAAGATATACACAGGTGTTATGGGAGCACAAAAGAAGGGCATCCAAAATCACACTTTGTTTTCAGGTTGGGCCCAATTCCCCATGGGCAGAAACCATCCTCCAGGGCTTAGCACACCAACCTTTCACAACCCAAGATTGGAAAATGCTCTGTAAGGCTGTTCTCTTCCCAAACTTGTTTATCAAGTTCTGCACCTTCTTTAAAGAAGAGTGCCATGTGCAGGCAGAGATAAGTCAAGCAGTAGCGTTGCCCAATGCCACCAACCCCGGACTCACCTTCCCACAGGTCCTTGGCAAAGGTTCCTTCGTAGGTGCCAACAAACCCTTTTGCAGCACTGTTGCAAATCTCACCACCCCCCAAAACCTGAAATAAGCGGACCCGAAACAAGTGGGCCACAGGGGCAGCTGCAGTGGCCATCAGCTCCCTCTTGGGAGTTATTGGAGTGGGTACCAGGACCGCTGGAATAGCCTTGGCACATCAACAGGTAGCTTCCCTTAGGGAGGCAGTGGACATAGAGCTCAGCCACTTAGAGGTGTCTGTATCACATTTAAAATAATCGCTAACATCACCTTTTGAAGTTGTTTTACAGAATCGACGTGGACTAGACCTGTTGTTCTTACAGCAAGGAGGACTATGCACTGCCCTCAAAGAAGAGTACTGCTTCTATGCTGACCACTCTGGAGTGGTCAAGGATTCCCTAGCTCAGCTAAGAGAAGGATTAGAAAAGTGAAAAAAATAGCATGAAGCCAATAGTAATTGGTTCCAAAGCTGGCTTTCAAGTTCTCCATGGCTCACCACCCTGCTGTCCTCCCTGCTGGGCCCCCGAGCTTAATCATCCTGGGGCCTTACGCCATTCACCAGGTTGTGTCCCGTATAAGGCACAACACCACTTCTCTAGTAATGCTCACCCAGGCGGTAGGGGAGGTGGCCCATAATGAAAGCCCTGACAGCCTTTGGGTCAATATGGCCCTTTAAAAAATCATTGCCAATCTGT
>NW_007738610.1:0-615 GCF_000696425.1 Galeopterus variegatus | reverse complement strand
CCTTATAATACATGTTATCTAGTTTTAATATTGTCACATTAGTCAAGTTGGATAAAGTATGAATAAAATCATCACAATAATTATTTCAGTCAAAGTGTGATCCAGCTGTGGTTCACACATAAATGTATTTATTTATTTTTTCTTTTTGATTTTTTATTAGCATATTCATTATTACAAATCATAATAATCCCGACCAATCCCTCCCCAACTCCCCCATCCCTAGAAGCTTTAGGTTTGTTCTCTCCTTCTGAAAGTTCAATGTATTATTGTGGTATTTCTTTTTCTTTTTTTTTCCTCTGTTTTTCTTTCTTAGCACCCAGTTATGAGTGAGAACATGTGGTATTTCTGTTTCTGTGTCTAGATTATTTCACTTAACATAACTTTCTCCAGACTCATCCGTGTTGTGGCAAATGGCAGGATTTCATTCTTTTTTATGGCTGAGTAACATTCCATTGCGTTTATATATACCACATTTTCCTTATCCAGTCATTCTTCAAAGGGCATTTAGGTTGGTGCCCTATTTTGCCTATTGTAAATAGAGTTGTGTTAAACATGGGAGTGCATATATCCCTTTGACATGATGTTTTCCATTCCTTGGGATATATCCCCAGTAGT
>NW_007738609.1:37754-42722 GCF_000696425.1 Galeopterus variegatus | reverse complement strand
GAATTTCATCTCTGTGGGGTCTCATCCCTGGTTACCATGCACCTATCAGTCTGTGGTTGCAGTTCTTGCCCATTAACAGATACAACTAGGCATGGGAGTACCTTGATGCCTCAGTGGATGATCAGAATAACAAATATATTTCTTCCTATTATGTAGCAGGAATTTTTCCTTCCTCCTCATGATAATCAAGGTCAATTATTACTGCCAGTATGGTGTCTCCTGTCTNCGCACGGCTCACAGGATCGCGCTGTCTCCTGGCACAGCCGCTCCAGACCCGTCGCCATCTTTGTCCCCCTGTTCCTTCTCGAGGATGATTTCTTAATTGTGGTTTATTTTCTGATAAGCAGCGATAATTTCTCTGTCCAAAGTCCGTGTCACGGAGATGGTACCTGTGTTCTCATTCATCATCCATCATTTTCTAACTGGATTAGTGATCTTGGCAGTTCTCCAAATTTTCAGTCTCCCTGACTCACCTCCAGACAGTGACAGCCAATCCTCAACATTGGTTTGGGTGATATTCATACAACACAAATATGATGAATAAGTGGCATTTAATAAATGTTTGTTAAGTTCCTGAATGATCAAAATTGGATAAATCACTATCTCTAACTTCAAAATGCTTGAAATGTACCTAGAGAGATAGAACTACATCATGTTATAGAGTGTGGACAAAGGTTTTATTGTGATTCAATTCAAGTGTTGGAAGAATCGAGTTCCCACGTGGCTTATGGTAATAGAGATTTCTGAACACAAATGTACCTGCACCACAGCACTCGGTGTCATAATCACTTAGAGCAGCTGCTTATGCAAATCTTGTTCAAAACAACTTAAGTTAAATATGCAGGGAAAAAATGTTCTCTAAATGGTGAGAAAAGAAAAGAAAATATTTTCTCTTTTGTTTTTGTTTTGTTTGCTGCATAATATTAAATTGATTGGCCCAACAAAATAATGGATCAGTAGCCAAAGCCTAGCTAAAAAGGATATTGACAACACTGACAATGATGTTGACTCTAAGGGTGTCCACTGGGATCAATAAAAAGAATGAATGAATGAATAAATAAATAGGTTGATAGATAAATGCCACAAATTATATCTTTCTACTCTTAAACTCAAACTAGCAATTTAATTTTACCAATCACCACCTATCGCTTCAAATTCCTACAATTAATTTGATTTTTATAAGGCTTATCATTTTATTTTTAATTTATGAGTGTGTTTTTATTTGATAACAATAAAAAAGCTCAAGCATGAAACGATTGTTACTAGTTTTGTACCTACACATATTAAGAAATATCAGAATGATATTTAAATAAATACTTGAAATCTGTGAAAAATATTTCCCTATAAATGGGATTTCATTATTACTCATGATTGAGAAACACAGCTAAAGATTATGGGGGAAACACCGATTATTCAGTAGGAAGAAGTCACAGTGTTTGGCATGGCATAAATGATTACAAAATCTATTCCTACCCATCTCCCCAACTTCCCTAACCTAGACCACTACACGATACTACTTGCAGTCTGAACATGTCTATTGTCTCATTATTCTGATCCTTAACAACAGAACCTCAGTAAATCTCCTAAACTTCCAAAATTACTTGGTGCTCTTTCATGCTTCCACCTTCTTTCACAGCTAGTGTGAAATTCCAAATCATTCTTATAGTCTCAGCTAAGAAGTCACGTATTCATTCACAGTCCCTGTCCTCCAAAAGCAAATACTCTCCTGGGAGGAGAAAAACCTAATTAAGTGAGTAAGCACGAGCTGTAGATCTAGGAAACATGATTTTGCAAACATGAATTTGACCAGGCACAGACCAAAAAGAAGGATAAAAAATTAGCAAGAAAAGCAGAAGTGAAGAGGCCAATGTTTAGGAGACAGATCTACAAGCTTTGATGATGGATTCGATGCATATGGTGAAAGCTTCGAAGAGTTTGAAAAATTAACTGAGTTTTCAATTCAGAAGGAAAATGCTAAAAGAACACAAGTTCAGTTTTCCCCTTCTGCTCACCACCTGAGTTTAATTTCTTTTCCTTGATATCCTTATCCTCAGTATATAGCACCTTATACTTACCATTTTCAGAGCATTTAACATATTGTCCTGTGGTTTTACATGTACTTCTCCCTCCCAACCCTCCACTATATTCTAGGTCTCTGAAGATGAGGAAGGGTCTGTTATTTACCATTGTGTCAGAAACCATAGAGCTGGTTCAAGTAGGAGTACAGCTGATGTGGAACAGAGGGGGTGGTAAGAATAGGACAAAAGAACAGGTTTCACAGTAATTATTATATCTTCTGCTTGGCTATTTGATGACCATATCTACCAGGATTAGTTAGACCGAAGTTTTTACATACATTCTCATTAATGTTTAGACTAACTCTGAAGATGTGTCTGGTTTCCTGGCAAGCTGAAAACATAACATTCCTGACATTGTGATTTGCATTTATGTGGTGCATCCTGAGAGTTTATTTATGCATGGAAAGTTTTTACCCCTACAGTTATCTAAAGATAACTAGCAGTGATTTTTGAAAATCAACAGATTTAAATAGGGTCTACAGATTTAGTGACAGAGGATTAGTTGTTCCCGGTAATAAGGCAGTGAGAAAAAACATTCAGCAACAAAAGGTTTTGTGGCTGAACCTGTAACAGAAGAGTTATCTTTACAAAGGCTAACAACTTACTATTTTTACTACAGAGTAAGGAAAGCAATTACCAGAACTAGAAAGGTCATCTCTAATCTGGGCCACACTGAGTGTCCTCTGTACTGAGATGGTAGTAGAGAGCAGGGAGAGACAGTCATTCTGAAAGGAGGACAGTCTCAGCAGATGGTATGTGGCCCTTAAAAGGACTAACCCACTGGGGCCTGATAGAATCAGTTGACCCACAAAGCAGTCCTCTGTACTGAGATGGTAGTAGAGAGCAGGGAGAGACAGTCATTCTGAAAGGAGGACAGCCTCAGCAGATGGTATGTGGCCTTTAAAAGGACTAACCCACTGGGGCCTGATAGAATCAGTTGACCCACAAAGCAAAGTACAGAATTTACATTTCAGGTCAAGCTGTTGCCAGAAGCTTATAAACCAGATGACTCTTAACTCATCACTTGCTTCTCTAAATAAAATGAAAATGAATTAACATCTTGCGGTACAAAGATTACAGGAGGGATCCTCATGAAGTTAATAATTCTTGCCATATTTCAGACTGGACAATGGCACTGTATCCTTGGCCCTGGAGCCAATGCTTAAATATGTGCTTGCATCCATAGTAGCAAATAGAAGCTGAGCATGATGAAGAACTGCCAATTTGTAAGTTTCCTGAATTGAGCCAATAGATGAAATAGTCCAAATAGGCGAATTCCCAGAGCTAAGAAGACAGATTCCCTGAAAAACAAAGGGAAAATGGAAAATAAGATGAATGATCATCAACAGACAGTTGGCAACTGTAGATGGAAAAATGAGAGAGAAACATTTACATGATAAGCCTGAGATGCTCTGAGTAACTTTAGACTTTAAGATAAGGATTTCAAGGATATACAATAAGAATTATAATATCCTTGAGACAGGGCTCATTGTCTGAAGTTTTCAGTAGCCCCTACCATATCTAGCCTACTTACAGTTATATATCAATTGAATTTAAAACATTCAAATTCTCATTTAGTCTCTTTTTTTCCTTATCTAGATTTTTGTTTCTTTTATCCATCTCAGTTTGATTATATGTCAGTCCCCTTTTAGGTCATTGGTAAACTCCTAAAATAGCATACATCATTTGCCATATAGTTTATCACAGCTAATACCTAGGAAAATATATATTATATGGCACAAGTCAGGCAATCAGCAGCCTATTGTTTCTAAGGTTTTATTATTCTATTTTACAAAAAATTGTCATTATTATCTATTCAGGAGGTTTGTATACATCTGAGTATTTGAGTGTATACTGCAAATATTTTTCCTAGATATAAGAAAATATATTGCCATTTATCTTTTATTCTGAATTTGTGCTTTTTTATTCACACATTTTCATGAGAATCACACAGGTGTTCAGTGACACTACTTCAACATCTTTTTCTGGATTGTCAACTTTTCCCTTTATGTTGGCTATGTTCTCTAAACATATGGAATGCTCAAGAATTTGACATCTTAAAACACCTACATCATGCATACACATGCACATGTGCACACACACATACATACACATCTCCCTTGACCCTGTTCCCAAATCTGTCTACCTTCCTTGAGACAGGGCTCATTGTCTGAAGTTTTCAGTAGCCCCTACCATATCTAGCCTACTTACGGGTATATATCAATTGAATTTAAAACATTCAAATTCTCATTTAGTCTCTTTTTTTCCTTATCTAGATTTTTGTTTCTTTTATCCATCTCAGTTTGATTATATGTCAGTCCCCTTTTAGGTCATTGGTAAACTCCTAAAATAGCATACATCATTTGCCATACAGTTTATCACATCTAATACCTAGGAAAATATATTTTATATGGCACAAGTCAGGCAATCAGCAGCCTATTGTTTCTAAGGTCTTATTATTCTATTTTACAAAAAAATTGTCATTATTATCTATTCAGGAGGTTTGTATACATCTGAGTATTTGAGTGTATACTGCAAATATTTTTCCTAGATATAAGAAGAAAATATATTGCCATTTATCTTTTATTCTGAATTTGTGCTTTTTATTCACACCTTTTCATGAGAATCACACAGGTGTTCAGTGACACTACTTCAACATCTTTTTCTGGATTGTCAACTTTTCCCTTTATGTTGGCTATGTTCTCTAAACATATGGAATGCTCAAGAATTTGACATCTTAAAACACCTACATCATGCATACTCATGCACATGTGCACACACACATACATACACATCTCCCTTGACACCGTTCCCAAATCTGTTTACCTGTATGGCTCTACTCAATTTCACAACAAAATGCTTGGTATATTTGTGTAAATGCATTGACTTC
>NW_007738609.1:35906-37593 GCF_000696425.1 Galeopterus variegatus | reverse complement strand
GACATTAAGATAACTGCCAGGCACAGTAGCTAAGGTCTTCTAATTGCCCAAGGGCAAACCTCCAAAGTGAGAGGGAACCTAAGAAATCTGGCATGGGAACTAACAGCATCTCCTACACCTTTCTTCCCACTTGACACTTCACTGCTTCTCTCTTGACACATTTATACCTTCTGCAACAATTCTCTTGGTTTATTTCTTACCTCTCAGCATCTTGGTTTTTCTTTCTATTCCTGCTCTTTAATCATTGTTATTCTCCAGAGTTGTTCTTACTCTGCTCTCTCCTTAGCTGATCTCATTAGCAAGCATGGCTTCAAATACCACCATTATGCCCATGACTTCTGTCTTAGGTCAGGTTCCTTGGAAACAGCCTGAGACAAGGATCTTTGTTAAGATTATTTATGAAGGAGTGCTCTCAGGAGAAGGTAGGTAAAAGAAGTAAGATAAGGTGAAGTCAATAGCCAAGCAAGAATGAGGTCTTGTCTGGAAACTAGCTTTAGGGTGATACCTGCAGCATAGATTTGGTTTTACTTGAAGGGAAAAATGCTGTACATCTTTGTACCCTCATGTCAGTCAATCATTGCTGTTGGTCTGGGAAAGGGGTGGGAGGTAGTGCATAAAATCTCCTGGGTGAGTCAAATCCTAGCAGCCAATCTTCTCTGTTTGATAGTCTTTTCTGTTTGACAGCTGTTTCTTAACCAACCCTCAAAGCAGCTACTGGGAGATGGTTACACCAAATGGTAAAAGTACACCAAATGAGCATGGCAACAACACATCCATTACAGTCCACCCCTTGCCCTGTTCAGGTCCACTTGCTTTTCACATTAAGTTAATTTGATCTAGGCGCAACTTCTCCAAGATTCTTTTCAGTCACAATTTCTGGGAAAATTTTCAAGAGGAAGTTCAGTGGCATGAACTACAGCCTGAGCTGCTGCAATTGGTCCCAAGGCCATAAGTATTCATCATCTCCCTCCTCCCATTCTATCTTTCCTTTCATTTTTTCTAGCATTTCTACCAAACTGTATGATTCCCTGATGGGTTAATTTAGAATTTCATCTCTGTGGGGTCTCATCCCTGGTTACCATGCACCTATCAGTCTGTGGTTGCAATTCTTGCCCATTAACAGATACAACTAGGCATGGGAGTACCTTGGTGCCTCAGCGGATGATCAGAATAACAAATATATTTCTTCCTATTATGTAGCAGGAATCTTTCCTTCCTCCTCATGATAATCAAGGTCAATTATTACTGCCAGTATGGTGTCTCCTGTCTTGGCTTGCTAGTCTACTGGCACAAGGAGGCAAAAATGTCTAGTCAGAAACTGTAGCTTTATGTTTAGCAGGACTCTTACAATGCCCTCTAATTGAAGCATTTCTCCTCTGCAGATGAGAACTTCTAGACCCATAGAGCCTAAAGTTCAAGAATTGGAAAACACAAATTCTACATTTATCAAGAGTGTTGGTAAGCAGAATCATTCCTACTTTTACCCTTGGTTCTGAAATTCATATATTTTACCTATGACATGCAGCACCATGTAATAGCTGTTGGTTCAAAGTGAATACCACATTCTAAAAGATAACCTCCTTATTCCCACTTTCAAGTTGTCATCTCAGATGCACCTTTAAGAGGTAACAATTTCTGGTTGGTATTGTATGTAGTATGACCTGTGAACTAGTGGTCATGGTGCCCA
>NW_007738609.1:34631-35196 GCF_000696425.1 Galeopterus variegatus | reverse complement strand
TAACAATTTCTGGTTGGTATTGTATGTAGTATGACCTGTGAACTAGTGGTCATGGTGCCCATAACTTCACTTCTCTTGCTTGTTTGACATGGAAGTTCCAGCATCTCTGCTTTGTTTAGTGAGAAATATGTTTCCTCTAAGCTTTCAAATAGAAATGCCAGCACCATATAAGCCTCATATCCTGTGGCCACAGAGTGTCACAGAATAATGCCTTCATGTTGACAAATTGTTCCTAATCCAGCTTATATCCCACCTTTTTGATCTAGCACCCTCATGATTCCCTCACATTCATACTCTCATATTACCTGGAAGTACATGTAAGCCAGGTCCAGCTCCCCTTGGACATATACGATTTATCCTCCCTAGCAAGCCAATACTTCTCCAGTTGGACTGTGCAAATATTTGACCCTAATTATGGAATACCGGCCAGGAGGAGAAATGGAGGGAGATCTGGATGAGGGAAAACATTGTCTTAGAAAGAACTGCCTCACCAGAACCTCCCTCGTGATGGGACACAATAACTAACTACATTGTATATTGACAAAATAAAATAAAATAAAATAAA
>NW_007738609.1:32604-33808 GCF_000696425.1 Galeopterus variegatus | reverse complement strand
CAAATTTCAGATCTCACTCCTTCCCTAGCCAGGCTGACCTTGGTGTAGAAGATTTGTCTAGGCTGAGAATTCAACCTCCTATGAAGTTCTACCACTCTGTGCCTAATCTGCATCTGTGTGTGTTCTCCCAATGCAGGAGAGAAAAGTCTTTTTAAATGCTGTGTTGGATGCCCTCTGGCTCTCATACTTTGCTTTGATTAATAGATATGAAACTATCATTCCCTTTTTTCAGTGAATCACTGATGCTTAGTAACAGCCTCCATGTTCACGGTGCTTATAGTTACTATTTCTCTCATACATCTCAAATACTGAGACACTGCAGTATCAGTGCTTCGTCTTCCACATGTAGCCCATCCCAGAATACTATAGAAAAATCTTAGCAATAGCACTACTAGCACATGCCAAGGGATATCAAGAGTCTATTTACATTGATAGTGTAGTATCAACATTGCCATCCAGCTAGTAACTGGTCCAATTCCAGAATACCATGAAGGATCTGCTTCCTAGCCCAATACAGGATCTTCGTTCAGATTATTTATTGTTGCACATGTTGGAAACTTGGCGATATTAACAGATTCAATGTTTTTCACTGGGATTGTCTATTCAAACTGTCTATGACATACCTTTTGAGTCTTTACAAATTGGCCAAAGTCTGTGTGTACTCTCTGATTTTGCTTTCAGAAAGTCCCAAAGTCCTAGCATCTAAATTTTATTTTTAGAACACTATAAAATCAAACTTACATGAATGCATGTAAAGAATAGATGTAAAGACTGAAAGGGAATGCAGTACAGAAAGTTAACAAGGCAATCATTTTCAAGCCTATGTTATCTCAACATCACTCATAAACCATAGTCAAAAATCATCTGACACTTATTATTTAGCATAATTTTGTAAAATTCAGGAACTGATTTTCCAAACACATTTTCCCAAAATTATTTATAAAAAATCCATTAAAGATTGTAAAGAAATATATATTCATTCTTGGTATGAAGTTATTTAATACAAAATAATTGAACTCCTGATTGTCAAAATAAAACATTGACATTAAAAATAAAAATATATAATGTATTAATCTATTATTATATTAATAAATATAATGTATAAATCAAAATAATATACACAATATTAGTGTGTTTATTAATCTTGATTAAATCATAACTGAATTTCTGGTTTTGGACAATCTGAACTACTATCATTTAAAAG
>NW_007738609.1:30634-32097 GCF_000696425.1 Galeopterus variegatus | reverse complement strand
TCTCATGGAAAAGCTATTAATCATCAATAACTAAAGTTACTATTATAACTGACTACTTATGTAAAGCAGTGTCTGATGTTTTTGTTTTGTTTTTATGAAAAAAGTCCAGGACATTATGGTAAGTGAAATAAGTTTGACACAAAAGGATAAATACCACATGTTTCCACTCATATGTGAAAGCTAAAAAAAAGTAAGCTCATAGAAGTAGAGAGTAGAATTATGGTTACTAGAGGATGGAAAGGGGAGCGGGGAGGGGGAATAGAGAAGGGTTGGTAACTGGATACAGAATTACATGTCTATAGGAAGAGTATGTTCTAGTATTCAACAGTGGTGCTAGGTATCTATAATTAACAGTAACTTATTGTATATTTTCTTTTTTTAAAAAATTGATGTTATTATTTAATGACACAGAAAAATAATGTTATGAAACAAGCTGGTTACAATTAGTAGGTAGAAGATGACTTCGTTTTTTTTTTTTCCCTTTTTGTCTTTTTTCGTGACCAGTAACGGGATCGCAACCCTCGGTGTCGTGCCCGCACCGCGCTCAACCAATGAGCTGACCGGTCTCTATATGGGATCCGAACCCTCGGCAGGAGCGGCGCTGTGCTCCCAAGAGCCGCACTCTACTGAGTGCACCACCGGGCCGGCCCAAGATGACTTCATTTTTGATTAAACAAAATTAAAAAGTATGAACTTGCATACAAAAAGCTAGGTTATATATCAAAATATTAACAGTATTTACTTCTGTTCAGTGATTAAATATTCTTTGCTTTTGTGCATTTTTTGAAACATGATTATTTCTGAAACAATAAAAATCGAAAAACAAGGTACTGGAAAGAACAGTTATTAAATGCCAGGAGTTAGAAACCCAAGAAGTCAAGCCAAGAGCCCAGGAGTTAAGGTCTGAAACCCGGGACAGGTCCAGTGAGGGTGACAGTGGTCAAGCCCAGAGGTGGAACATTGCTCTTTTCTCTTCCTACTGGAACGCTGTTTATTGGACTGTTTCCTCTACATTTGATGTTCTCAGTGTACTTACATTTAATGGGACTCTACAAATATTAGCTGGCACAACAGCAAAATGATGCTAGCAACTTTGGTCTTGAATTGTTACTAAATGTAACTATTTCTAGTTATACACTATGCAAAACACACTAGAAATCAAGTGTACCTTCAACAAAAATCCACCTGACTAAATCACTAACTATGCTATTATTTTTCTGACCTCTGTTCATTTTCAATTTTCACTGAAAATCTATTTTTTGTTTCACTGATCTGGAAGAGATAATTTTTTTCACGAAGAAACTAACATTAATGTACACTGAGCAACATCTGATGGCTTGGTTTTAAATCTACTTGACAGTTGGCCTTGTCTTCTAAGTACTCTGCAGAGTGGGAAGGGCTCATGAAAATCCAAACCACCTTGAACAAATCTGAATGAGTATTACCATCCCTTGTGTTTTTTT
>NW_007738609.1:28310-29903 GCF_000696425.1 Galeopterus variegatus | reverse complement strand
AAAAAAAACAATTATATTAAGACAATAACAAAATTTGGGAGGGGGAGGGGGGAAGAATATTTAAAATTAAAATATTGTATCATCACAACAAAGACACATATGATTCCTTGCTTTGTCCTTAGGTAACCAAGGAATACTAGTCTGTTTTATATTCCCCAAATAAGACTTGCTGGAAATAACAGTGCTCAGTGCTTGCAATCCAAGTCAATTTATACTCTTGTTAGATCAGTCCAAATTACCAAGGCTACAAAAATTCCTTTGTTAGAACTAGGGAAAAGAAACCCACTTTGGGGCAAAGTTATCCAAGATGAAAGTGTATGATTTCAGTGAGAGAACTGCCTCCTGTAAGATGATTTCTTACTAATGTTTTTTAAAGATTTTAGAGTTCTCAACTTTTTTGGTTTTCTGGTAGCCAAATCCACTGCCTCCTCTTCTCTTTTTACGTTTGCCTTCATTGCTGTTCATGTTCAGATCAACTAAAGGTGGCACCTTGAAACCAAATGACAGAACAACTTTAGGCAAATTTAACTTATTGACACTAAAGATCTGCTTCAGAGAATGGGAATCATATACTTGTCTGTACGACTTATATGCTTCATGTGCTAACTTATGAAGAAAGTAGTTCTTTTCAATCAATTTTTCAAGCTGAGATTGAATATCAGAAATTTTAGACCAGGAAAAGTCAGATTCATTTAATGGAACCTTGGATTGCTTCAAGTAACGAAGGAAACCCAACTGTTCTGGGCACAAAATGAGCAAGGCATGCCCTCTTCCACTCAGGCCTCTGGCCGTTCTCCCCACACGATGAATATATTCCTTAGGGTCATTTGGAGGGTCATATTGAACAATCCAGTTGACTTCAGGAATATCCAGTCCTCTTGCTGCCATGTCCATACACAACAATATCCCTGTATCTGCATTGCAGAATTGGAAGAATGTGGTTGTACGCTTATTTTACTTCTGCCTTCTATGAATGGCCAAGACAGGCAAATCAATGTGTTCAGCAACTTGTAATGGTATTTCACATACTTTCAAGATGAAAAAAAGACCATCAGTTTCTTCTTTCAGTTCTTCTTAAGGAATGTAAAGAGCAGAAGAATCTCCTTTCAGAGGGACAAACAACATATCCCTGCTTAAGGCCATCTACTGTTGCATTAGCTTTGTCCCATCAACCCCAACATACAATGGCCCCTTTTTCAGAGAAATCCTTGCCAGATCTTCAACTTTTCGAGTTTGTGTAGCAGAAAAAAACATGGTCTGTCTACATACTGGCAGAAGTTTAATAACTTGCTTTAATTCCTGTTCAAACCCAACATCCAAAATATGATCAGCCTCATCAATAACCAGACACTGTCAGTTTTTATACCTAAACCCAGGGGTACTCTGCAGATGGTCCAGGAGATGGCCTGGTGCAGCCACCGTGATGTTGATCCCATTACCAAGTTTCTGTGCTTCAGCAGATCTGTTACTGCTGCCCATTAATCAACCCATATGTGTGAACATGATGAGTCATTAGCTCCTTAAGAACACCAAAAGTCTGCATGGCCAGTTCTCTAAAAAGGTGAGAGAATAAGGACTCCTGTTCCATTCCTG
>NW_007738609.1:25955-27625 GCF_000696425.1 Galeopterus variegatus | reverse complement strand
GGGGGGGGGGGGGGATTTTTTAACTTTTACATTTTCCACTGTTTCTTCAGACCTATCTCCATTTGGGGTTTCTGACGAGCCCACATCCATAGACTGTTTTATGATTGTTTAACTTTTCCAACTCCCACCATTTCTTCAGACACATCTCCATTTTGAGTTTCTGACAGGCTCACAGCTAAGGCCCCCTGTACCTCCAGGTTTCACTGATGCAATTTGAGGTTCCACTTCTCGATCTTCTTGCACAGGAGTTTCATGGGCAGGTGAGACATGCTGTCGGAGAAAGGCCTTCACCACAGCACCACTGCACAGCTCTTCAGCTCCCCGAGTTGACGTTACTTCCTTTCCCAATTTATTGTATATTTTCAAATGTCTAGAAGAGAGGAGTTCAAATGTGCTCATCACAAAGAAATGATAAATGTTTGCAGTGATGGATATGCTAATTAGCCTGATTTGATCATCACATGGTATATACATATATCGAAATATTACTCTGTACCCCATAAATATGTACAATTATTATGTGTCAATTTAAAAACAATTTTTTTTAAGTTTGGGAAAATAAGCTTCCCAATCATGTTTGTAGTATGATTTGATAAACTTTAGAATGGGTTACCAAATCTGCTACAATTTGTGCTGGCCAGTTAGCTCAGTTGGTTACAGTGCAGCCTTGTAACCCCAAGGTCAAAGGTTCAGATCCCTATATCAGCCAGCCCCACCCCCCAAAAGGAAAAATCTGCCATAATCTTTTTTTCTGGAGTTTTTTTGTTGGGGTTTTGGTTTGGTTTTTTTTGTTTGTTTGTTTGTTTTGGCAGCTGGCAGCATAGGGATCCAAACCCTTGACCTCGGTATCACAACACTGTGCTCTAACCAACTGAACATCTGCTACAATCTTGCTACAATTTAAGTGAGTTCCTTTTTCTGGGCTCATGGATACTCACTTATGAACACCAACTTATTATGAAATTACAGACCCAGATTTTAGAGTTGAAGAGGACATTCATGGTCATCTAATTCAAGCTGTCATTCAGAGCAGAATTTATTCTACAGTGGAGAGTCTACAACGTCTGTGGCACATTTGGTCTCAACTTAACATCTCCCCTATGACAGATATTTGTTGTTTTGCCTGCTGAGCACCTATTCTCTTCTTCTGGCCAGAGTACCTATAATTTTCTTCCAAGGTCCCCCTCTACCTCATCTCACCCTGTGGGGCTCATGGGAAAAACTCCTGTTCCGGGGGTTGCATAAATAACTTAGGCTTGGCTTCTGACCATATCAAATCCCCCAGCCACAGTAACTGATCTGGGGAGAGATACACAACTCAAGTTTGGTTTAAGAAAACTGGGAAGAGAGTCATCCTTTTTTATCATCTTATACCTGGGAGGAGCTGGGTCTGGGCTACTGAGGACTATTTTGCAGCCTGCTTTATAGTCTGTGGAAAAGAGAATAAAGCCAATAAATTGGAAAGCAGAAATGAGAGATTGAGATAAACAGGTTTTCAATGACATAATGTGAGCTCTTGAATTACATTGCACCTGGAGTTTTCAGTTGAGTGAACCAATAAATTTCCTTTTCGTTATTGTGGCTTTGCTTTTGTTTTGGCTTAAGCCAATGAGCATTGTGTTTTCTGTCACTTGCAAAAAAAGTATGCTAACTGATACATCAAATGTGTC
>NW_007738609.1:25076-25589 GCF_000696425.1 Galeopterus variegatus | reverse complement strand
TGAGCCAAGGTATAGTATGCTAATGAAATCAGTATCTGGCAGGGAATAAACCAAAGTAGGCTTAGATATAACTAACAAGAAGTAATGTCACCATCATTGAACATCTATAATGTGCTTAGATGTAGGCACTATGCTAAGTGCTTTGCATACATTATTTTATTAGATTCTCCTAACAACCTATATGGTCGGTACCAATAATGATCACTCTGAGCCTCGGTTTCTTCATCTGTAGAATGGGGAAAAGTAATTTTCCAAGACATATAACCAATAAATATTGAACCCCAAGCAGGCTGTCCTCACAGCCTATGCTCTTAATTTGAAGATATCATCAGTAAATCCATAAAATGCAAGCAAATGTACTGAATGGCAAAATTTATAAAGAAGAATTTTTTAAATTTCATTAACCTCAATTCTTTTATTTTGCCCTAGCACATTCAGCTTCTCAGTATGGTAGTCAAGAGTCTATAGAATGCATTTCCATCCATGAATATTTTCACACTCTCTTCAGTTTTT